>NW_015386619.1:957738-968262 GCF_001527695.2 Protobothrops mucrosquamatus | reverse complement strand
TAATAATAATAATAATAATAATAATAATAATAATAATAATAATAATAATAATAATAATAATAATAAAGTTGGAAGGGACCTTGGAGGTCATCTAGTCCAACCCCCTGCTCAGGCAGGAAACCCTATACCATTTCAGACAAATGCCTGTCCATTCTCTTCTTAAAAACTCCCAGTGTTGGAGCATTCACCACTTCTGGAGGCATTTGCAAATAATTGCACCAACCATTGTCACCTTATCACCAAGCTGCTTGGCAATAGTCTTGTTGTCTATTCCAGCCTTGTGTAGGTATACAATCTTGTCCCTGACATCCTTGGACAGCTCTTTGGTCTTGGCCATGGTGGAAAGTTTGCAATCTGATTGATTGATTGCTTCTGTGGACAGGTGGTCTTTTATATATGTAACAAACTGAGATTAGGAGTATTCCCTAAGAGAGTGCTCCTAATCTCAGTTTGTTACCTGTATAAAAGACACCTGGGAGCCAGAAATCTTGCTGATTGATAGGGGATCAAATACTTATTTCACTCATTAAAATGCAAATCAATTTATAACTTTTTTGAAATGCGTTTTTCTGGATTTTTTTGTTAATTCTTTCCCCAACTGTAACTCCTGGAGCATTCATTAGCCATGGTTTAGGCATAGGGATGGCTACAACAAATTGTTAGATCATTACTAAAATGTTTATTAGATAATATTTGTTATATATCCTGCCTTGACCCACTTTCTGCTTTAGTGCAATTGTATAAAGCTCTCTTAATCCTTTGTTCTGGCTCCTGGCATTTTGCTGGCTGGAACCCCTTTTGCTGAAGTGCTTCAATAAAAGGAAATAAAACCTGCAACTCATGTCTGATGCTCTTTATCAGCTTTGGTACTAGGCTCAGACCCGAACTGGGGACAACACAATGGGAAATGGGTAATCCCTCAGTAAACATGCTCTATATCTTCTAGGGCAGGGGTGTCAGACTGCTGATCCATGGGCCAGGTGCGTCACAATGAAACCGTGCTCACCCCATTGCCAGCAATGGGGGAAAAGCTCAGATACATTGTGTGACATCATGTGACATCGCGAGTTTGACATATCTGTTCTAGGGCTTTATAGGTCATAACCAGTACCTTAAATCATATCCTAAAGCAAACTGGCAACCAATGCAGCTTGAAAAGCAGAGATGTCATATGAGCATACCAAGGCACACCCATCTCTGTCCTCATCATTGTATTTAGGACCACTTGAAACTTCCAAAAGGTCTTCAAGGGCAGGCCCGTGTAGAGTAGTAAGTGAGCCATGAACTGACTAGGCATGAATCTGAAGAGCCTCTTGATCTATGAAAAGGCATAACTAGCACACCAGATATCCAAAGACCCTTTTGGCCAGAGCTGCCACCTCTGACCACAGCAGGAACTGTGAATCCAGGAAAAACCTTAAAATGAATACCACTTTGAATGGAGAAGCTTAACCACATACAAAGTTAAAAATCGAAAATCTCCAGATCAAATTAGTTCTAAATAGTTCCCATTAGTTCTAATCAGATATACATACATCCATATAATATAGCTTAATTTTTTTATCATTCACAAAAAGGCTACCAGTTCCTCATGCTTTGATGAATTACAAATACTGAGGGCAAAGTCAAGTCACTTTAAACATTCTTCACCAGGATTGATCAATCTAAAATCATATGTATATCTTTGGATTTCAGCTCAAAGTATTGCAAAAATAGGACAGATCCAGGCCATATAAATTAACATTACAACTTCTGAATTGCATTTTCAGCAGAAGGTGATTATTATATCCAACACTTATTAAACATTCTCTGAAATGCCAATATACCAGAAATATTTTTTCCTGTGTATTAACCCATTTTAAGATCAAAAGAAATTGAGGCTTTAAGGCAACATTCTACTGGTTCACAAGAAAAAAGCATTCAAGCTCATTATTTTACTTGTCCACCACTTCATTTCAATTTCATTACTTCCTTCAATTCCTTATAAAAGTAGGTTACCTGTTTAAGAACCAAGTAAGGCTTTGACAATTGAGCACAAAGTTTGGTTTGATTTCTACAAGGCATTAGAACAGGGGTGTCAAACTGCCAGCCCATGGGCCGGATGCGTCACATGGAAGCTGCGCCCACCCCATTGCCGGCAATGGCAAAACAGCCCCGATACATTGCACGATGTCACATGACGTCACAAGTTTGACATGTCTGCATTAGAACAATATTGCCAAATGTTTTGTAGGTTGGAGTGCTGTATATTAATATAACATTTTGGTCTACCCAATGGAATGATTTTTGAAAGAATCATATTTCTTGAGTGGAGTTTTGTCAGCCTCCTTTACAACAGATTTATAAAAGTTAATTGTGTTTCTTCAGTTTTTCACAACCACACAGCAGTAATAATGCTGTGAAAACACTATTAGTTTAACAGTTACTGTTTATTAGTTATTTTTAAACTTAAAGCATCAAATTCAGAATACTGAAATTTATTCCTGAACAAACAAAGATCCCAATACATGCCAGAATTTTATGATGTGACATAAAAGCTTTCAAGCTGAATTCCAAAAAGGGTTGAATTCCTACCAATAATTTAAGCTAAAATAAATAAACAGTGCTAAACTTGAATGTCTGGAGAATTAAATGTATCTTTTCTAAAATACCGCTCTAATGATGACTAAGGTAAAGAAAGTTATGTATGTCAATGCTCTGACAATTGAGAATCAGCAGCCATTTTACCTTTGCTTTTAGAGTGCCTTTTTTACTGTTTTGAAGTCTAGATGTGGGGGGGGGGGGAATGGAATAAATGCTTGAGGGTTTAGTTAGCCATAACAACTGCAGCTGTGTGGGAACTCAAGGACATTACTTGGTAAAGTTTTGGCAGGCTGAGGAGCTGGGAAGTAAAGCCTGTGTTTTGTGTTAATTGGAGAATGTGATTTCTGACAACTTCTTTGGAGTGGGAATTGCAACTTGTTACTTTGTATCTGGGGGAGGAAATTTCAATCTTGGGTTCAACTATGTAAGTGCCGATACTTTGTTTCCTAATAAAATGTTCTTTAAAGAAGAATTCTTGCCTTGAATTTCTTTTACTGGTTTCATCCATCGGAACCATGACAATATCCTATATATTTGCTTGTAAAAAATGTGAAGAGCTGTTAAAATACAAAATAAATCTTGGTATCTTTACAACCTGTTTTCCTTGTTACCTTCTGGGAAGAGGCTTCGTGGTATCCATAGCAGAACATCCAGATTCAGCCATAGTTTCATTCCATACAGCATTAACCTTGTGAACTCTCAAGCTTCCTCCTTCCATTATATATTCAAGATGGACAGTATTTAATATTTATTTGCTATGTATATATAGGGGTGTGGGTCTATACATATGTTGTACATAATATGCTTTAGGTGTGTGTCATGTATGTGTTTCACTTTGAGAGCAGACAACTAAATTTCATTTTTGATGTGTGCCATTGTGCCCACAGTAAAAAAATGACAATAAAGATTATCTTATTTTATCTTATCTTATCTAAATTCAATTTAATTCCATTTATCTTTAAATGCTGAAAGGAATAGTAAGCCATGCATTTGGTTCATCTTTCATTTGCATTAAAATAAAAGTAAGTTTAGATAACAGGTATTTTATTAGCAAAGTATTATAGGATGCATAATTCCTCCCAAAAGTTGGGGAAACATTTTATATAGCAAATGAAGGCATACAAAATCATTTTTTTAAATAAGACGTGTTGAAAATAAATTTTATCCTGAAGTTTAAGATCTTATATAACAGTATGAATGAAAGAAAATAGGAGCCATATTTATGTTGATAGATAATAAATTCACATTTTAGATTAACAGAGTTTAAAAGACAATTAGTCATTATGCACTTAAGATATCTGCAGTGAAAGTGAATTTTATCAGTTTGTGCAATATAGTGATAGACGAGGAAGAAGATAACTGCAACTAAGGACAGCTTGAGCTGTCAGAATTCTCTCTGCAAGAAAATCTATTGATAAATGTTTAACAGTTGCTTTTTTCTCAGCAAGGGAGAACTGGTCTAATACTTCCCATCACTTAAAATCCAGCTTCTTAGTTTAAAAAACCTGACTAGATTAAACAGATGCTCATTAAATTACCCACATCCATAAGCACATTCTACCTGGATATTTTAAATGCAAGCAATGTCCATCTTCTGCAGTAAAAGACACAATAAAAATGAAGAAAATTAATGATATCTTAAGAACAGCTGAGGAAAGAGGCTGGAAAGTTTGCAAATAACTTCATCATCAGAAAGTACTTCCAATCAGCAGATCAAAAGAAGAGCTAAAATAACCAAACTTGTTTTCTATTTATTTTGGGGCTATGTTTTCATTATGCCATTCACTTTTCTGCAAAACTAAATTCTAACTTTGATGCTTGTGCAGGGCAGAGAAATTTTTCTGCCACTTTTTTATTATCTGTGCTTCAAATAATGAAACAAAATTTGCTTCTGAAATTGTCTTTTACTGTATTTGTATCTCTATGGTGGCCTCTTTCTCCTGTGAGCTCCTGTGCATTGATTATATTCCAAAGGAAAGCACTATTTGGGAATTCCACCTACCTGACTTTTTCAAAAGTGAAACTTCCTTGAGCACTAAAATTAACAGATTTGTTCTTGAGAAATGACTGGAGAACCTTTTGCCTCCATGAAACTGGCCATCACATTTTTACTAACCAACATTTTGGAAGAAAACATTTAAAGATATTTGTATCTAGTCTGTCTGAAATATTTTTAACAGCTAATTGTTTGGCTTAGATAAAAGAAGAATATCAGATTAAAATTCAGGAACTTGTTTTACTTGAAAACCTATGCACATTTAATAATTTGTTGTTAGATAGTTGTTAAATAATTTATTTTTTAATATCTTCCCTGCACCAATAGAAGTTATTTTCTTTCTTTTTAAACTCTTATTGGGAATGTATGGGATTTCTGCAAAGCAAGAAGCTTTCTAATCAATTTGAAGGTTATTTATTTATTTATAACTATACAATCAATCTGCTAACCTTTAATGGCTGCCTATAGCTTACAAAAATACAATAAAGTAATCAGAGAAATGTCATTAAAATAACTAGAAACTCAAACAATAACATCTTAATATTTAAACACCAGAATGCAGAAGTGAATATGTTCTTGGTTTTTTCTAAAATGGTATAAGGAATGAGCTTACTTCAACTACAGTGACTACTTGTTCCATAATATGGAACATTAAATCAAATAAAATTCAATGGTTAATGTCAGATGAATCCACTACAGGATTTGTCAAAGATTTGTCAATTCATTGGTGACTAAAGAGCGCAGGGTAAATTGTACAGGATGAGGTGACAGAGTAAGTAGTTAGAGCAGTGGTTCTCAACCTGTGGGTCAGGACCCCATTTGCGTTCGATCGACCATTTCATGGGGGTCGCCAAGCAAGGCTGACCGCCATTTTTTTGTCCGCCATTTTTTTTGTCCGCCATTTTTTCCCCCTTTTCTGGCGGGTGCCTTACCTCCCTTGGGCTGGGCCAGCTGGTGGTCGGCCTGCTCCGTCTCTGCCACTTGCCAGCTATGCCTCAGCCGGCGCAGGGGGCGGAACCACGCATGCGCGGCGCTCCCATCAGGGAAAGTCCTCGCCTTACGACCGGTTGGGTAGTCCTCGACTTACGACCGGTTTAGTCCTCGACTTATGGCCGGTTTAGTCCTCGACTTATGACCGGTTTAGTCCTCGACTTACGACCGGTTGGGGCCGCGGCATTAAAAAGGTTGAGAACCACTGAGTTAGAGTATGAGACAATTTTATTTATCATTTTAATGAATTCCTGCCTTGGCTATAGCAAAATTTCTGGTTTAGCTCCAACCACTTTTGGACATTAGGATAGTTTTATATAAGGTAAAAATATACAACCTACACTCCATTTGGTTCACAAAGTTGCTGCTAGATTATAATGATCAATCTGATGCAAATGGAAAGGAAATCATGTCTGAGCACTGTTGGAAGCACTGACATAGAATTCAAAGTGCACTACTCTGTTTGTCTTTATAGTTTCACATGCTTCAGGATTAATTCACACTCAGTCACAAAAGATCTTGAAAGATGATGTTGCACTTGCAATGAAATGTATTTAAGTTGTTGTTTTTAATGGTCCTAGGCTACATGTCACTGTAAATTCTGTATAGCATATGACAGCAGTACATCAAAGCCCAGAAACTGTTCTGAAAGCAAAAGTGCTCCAGACAATACTTGCCAAAATTTTATTGGGATTTATCACTTAAATGTACTGTCCAATCTGAATTTTGTTGGTAATCACTCAATGTTGATTTCCTTCAATCAGCCATACTTGAAACAATAATGTATGTTTCATGTTCATGAAGACCTTCATGTATTTATTTGAATTTGACTAATTTATATATCTCTTTATATATCCCTTTTGAATAGATTATTCCTGACATCTATAGTAATATAGTAGATGCATATAACCACACATGCATACAGACAATGAGAAAAGCTGAAAGGAATCTGACCACCTCTGGCAATTATGTTTCTCTAATTAGAAAGGATGGTGCTTTACTACCGCCTGTTCTGCCATGGTTATATTTCTCTTTAGTAATTTTGTCAATTTCCCAGTTGACTCTCTCCTCATACAAGCCACAGTTAAGGCCTACGAAAGAACCTTTTTGTGGTTTTCTGGAAGAGTAATACAGTATGCTTGCTATCCAGATGTAATACTAACGTTTTATGATTCAACCAGGGGTTAGGTATCTGCAGTCTTAGGGTTTATGTGGTCCTAATGTCCTTTTTGTAGTCACTGGTTATAATTGCTCTAAATTTGATAGCTCTTTCCTGTTATATGGTGAAGGGAGACATATAAAAACTGGAAAATCATTTTTTTTTAAAAAAAAGAAAGAAAAGAAAATTTCAAAATCTCACCCTGGACATCCCAATAAATATGACATGGATCCATCCATCCACTGTGAACCCTTCAGTTCTCAAAATATTACTTGTGGCTTTTCACCATTAAACTAATAACTTCTAATGGGCTGAATAAAATTACTAAAACACCCTTCCCAGTTTGTCTAGCTCATCCCAATTACTGGGAAGACCCAAGACATCTAACAGATTCCTCATCTGAACAAGAAACAAAACAAAACAGATCTCCCACCACATTCCCAGGCCGCTTCTTTACCATTGTTACACTTTTCATTTAAATGAATCCTTTTCACTTCTGAATGCTTTCTCGGCCATTTTATCTATGCTGTTATTCTTTGCCAGCCATTTTTCCAAACTGCCAAAAAGCATACTGTTATTTTTAAATCCATTGTCAGCCAACATTTCCCTTCTGTGGGATACCTAAGATAGTCTACTATAGAGTCTTTCTAGTTGCTGAGCTGAGCAAGACCCAATAGTGTTCCTGCAACATTTAATGAAGCTAACGTGCTTATCCTCCCAGCTGGTGACAGGCAACTGTGGGAGAATATGCACTGCCTATTGCTATGTTCCTCTTGTCTCTGATGCATCCTTAAGGCACGTAAAGCCAGTCCATTACATTTTGCCTATCACCAAAATCACGGAAAAAAATACTGCTAAATTTTACCTTATGTTTTACCTTTCTATTTTCCCATTTAATATTGATGATTCCTGCTCTACTTAGAAAGGAATGCTTCTTTTCTAAGGATCAATCCATCTCTTTATATGGCAAAGGGGTCTACATATTTTTATCTCCTGTTGAAAATTCAGCTACAAATTGTTAGAGAATCTACTGCTTGCTTACAAAACTTTGTTACCTATGGAATCCTTGTTTTCTTGCAGATCTTTCATTACCAATGTACTGAAGATATTACCTAATTAGTTAATGAAATGTCTGCAAGAAAACAACCAAATTCAGAGAGTATCAAGGATCCCACTGTTCAACCATCAGCTACAAATTTTCTCCTTTATTGTTCCTTAAAAACAAATACACACAAAAGATGTATCTTGCTTGTTCTTCTGAACTCTGTAAATGGGAGCAAAATCTACAGGAGATTTAATAAACAACTTGACTTACTCCAAAAAAAGATGCCGCTATACATTCAAAAATACTTTGCACTGTCTTAAATACGCAAAGCAGGTCTGTAGGATGAATACTGAACACAAATACAGTAATCAGTGTAATGGATATTTTAAATGACATCCTTTCTGATTACAGTAAATTTCACTTTTTCTCCTCCTCCAAAAGCAACACAGCCTCAAAGAAAAATTGAATAATTTGAAACCGACATTGGTTTTCCTCTTATATGCATTTCTCCAAGTCTTGATAAACATACCCGGCTGATTCAAAGCTTTTCATTGTTTAAAAAAAAAATACTAAGTTTAATGAGAGTTAATTTCCCTGCAATACACTGAAGCAATGATTAACACTAAATTGCTATGGGAAGATTGAAATGCTAGCTTTATACGCACAGATGTCACAACAGTTGGAAGCATACAAAAAGGCTGGTTGGTTTTAAGCATACTTCTTCGCATACAGACTAACAGATGAACACAGTGTGTAGTTTGAGAGCATAAAAACAAGGCTGTGAGGTGCTAATCTCATTCCATTCAATGAACTACCAACCAAGAATTACTTCCAAGAGATGAATAAGTCATTGTTATATTGTGGACACTTAAATTATATTTACTTGTGTATAATTAAAATTACATATTGAGGTCATTAAAAGACTTGCCTCCCCACAGAGAAATATCTTTAGCAATAATTCCTAAGATATATTATCCCAACACAATCTGTGTAATGTGTTTATGCAGATCTTAGGATATCGGTTATTAATTACATGATTCGTTCTTACGGACTAAGATTGATAAACGTAAACACATGTTATTTGATTTTATCTATTAGAACGCATTGTGCATAATTCTTCCCTGCAGCAGCATTTGTATCACATATTCTCACTGACTGCTAGACAAACTATAACAGGGAAATTTTCTTACCTGGGAATCTTTCCAGGATCTGTTACAAGGAAAAGGTTATCAACTATTATTTTATTTCTTATTTTTCTTATCTATTCCATTTTAATATACTTTGTCCCTTGCTCTTTTCTGAATATATGTTTCATAGTATAGGCAACATTTTTATATAAGCAATTCTCCCCATTACAATGAAATTTATTTTGTTTTTCCTAATATATCCATTGCTCAATGTATATTATGAGACCACATCACAAAAATTGAAAATGTCCATAGCTGTACCTAACTATACTCTAGTTTACATGCAGCTTTGAGAAATACAAACTGAATAGGGTTACATTATAATGTGTTTTAAATAAATTTTCTCTCTATTTCTATTTATTACCTGTAGTTCTCAAAACCTACTATGTGTTGGTGATTTATTGGCTAGCCTAAGTGGATCTGAACCGTATCAATCCATTCTCCACAGAGGATTCCCTATAAGTTTAGAAGAATTTACATTGTATATTATGTTACTCTTTACTGTATTGCAAGGAATAGGTTTCATGAATAAAATCTCACACTCACAACTAGCCAAAGTAGACTAGTGTAGAGTAGAAGACTAAGATAAGAGCTTTGCATTGTCTGGTTTCCCCATCACCAGAATAAGCAGGCCATTTTTTCTGGAGAGTGGATAGGGGTGATGTTACTGTCTATCAAGCCTTATTCTCCTTCAGAGTGACTTCAGGATTTCTCTGCTCAGTTTTCAAAGTGTGCTTTTTAATATTATATATTATGTCATGAGTATTTCTTTCTATTTCACCTATAGCACTCTAGCTTGTTGCAGGCTAACCTTGACAGGTATTGGATACTTTACAGAGGAAGATTCTCTCATTAGGTTCCATGCCTCCATTTACCAGAGCTTCTGAAATAGTAGAGTTAAGGCCTTGGCTTAGCCCTTTTTAAAAAAAAAAAAAAGTGTTAAAATCAAATCTATCACTGAAGCATTTTTAAATTTTATTTTAATTTTATGTCTGTCTACTCAAACAAGTGATTCAGACAATTTTTTTAAAAAAAAAAAGCAAAAAAAAAAACCCGCAAAAAATACAATGAGCACAGAGATATGAACAAAAATAATAACCCTATCACTACAAATGCCATACAAATATTTCAATAAAATGAAGTAGCAGACTCCAACAGATATTCCGGTTCCAGATCTGGGAACATAGCCATGGCTTCCGGACCTTTTGAAAGGCCAACCGAGTCAGGGCCAATCTGGGAAGATGATGTTCTGCAGGGCAGGCTCAGGAAGAGAAAAATACTTTCTTTAATGGACCTAAAACACGTCTCTCTTGCCAGATCAGATGTTGGTCAAATGGGTTTCTAGAATTGTACTTCTAATGCTGCTTTCCCATTTTTAAATGTGGCTTAAAGAAATGCTTAGTCTCTAATGCCTTTTGCTTAGATGAATATATTTCCTTTATATGTGATCAAATAAGCAACTCTGCACCTCTACTTCTTAGACAGCCTTTTGTAAAACTGCAAACCAACTGATTTTGGTTTGAGCAGTTTATGGGTAGCAAGCATAGTTTCTGTTTTGGAATAT
>NW_015386619.1:935327-957638 GCF_001527695.2 Protobothrops mucrosquamatus | reverse complement strand
GGGAGGGGGTAGAGGTAGAGGTAGAGATAGAGAAATAGAGAGAGATAGAAAGACATAGTGATATATTTATGAGAGAGAGATGATGTATATATAGATATAGATGATATAGATAATATAGATATATAGGTATAGATATATCACATCCATCTATAGTACATCAAAATGAAGGAGAAAGAAGACTCAATCTTTTCTTCTTGTTTTCAACACCAAAATATGGAAATGTTGCCATAAACAAAATCTATTCATCCATCCATTTGATCCAATGTTGCTCATACTAATTGGTGCTAAGTACTTACAAGGATTTCAGAAAGGAATATATCTAATCCAACCACAAGATATCAATAATTAAATATGGGATCTTTTGCAGACAGAATAGGCAATCTACCTTCAGGTTATAGCCCCTCACAAACTGTAGTTTAACTACATATACCATAGAAGAAGAGGAAGAGTGCTCTTGAGAAGACAAAATAGCTAAAGTAGAAATTCATTTCTAAGTTGTCTGTGTTGAAATTGTAATCTCCTTGAAAATAGTTAGAAAAGCAGATACCAACTCTATTCCAGCTGGGTCATTTAGCTATCAGTATTTGATCATCTGATCATCTGAATTAGTGTCCATATGTCAGTTTTAAAAGCAATCTTTTCATCTTTTCCTGAACAGCTCAGAGATTAAGTATGTAAAATCTTCCTTTTCTTTATAATTTCAAAACATATTCACATGCATTCTTAGGAAATGAAAGCCACCTGAGAATTTTCTCAAATTACATCAAATACTTAATGATATCGACTTTTACATCTCATTTCTCTACTTGTTCCTACCTATAATAGAAATGAAAGAAAGAATAAATAAAAAGTGTCAAATCCTTTAGTATAATAACCCATCTTTACTGCACATGTTGCATTTATTCATTTGGTATAGTTTTTTTTCAGACTAAGAAGATGTCAAGCAAAATGAAGTCAAAGTAAAATTGCCACTCAAGAATGGTAAAAATTATAATATTAAATCTTGACACAAACTGCATACAATCCAAATTTATTGTTCTGATGTTGATAGGTCTGGTAAATGGAATAAAATAAAACTAGCATAAGATGGTAATTCTAAAAGATTTCTTCACCCTCTTTTTATTTTCCTCTTACATTAAAGACATCCCCCCCATGTCAAGATCTTTAAATAAAATGATTGTTTGAAGTGGATAGATCCATCTTCATTTATATCACCAATTACTGCATTTGCACTTAACTTAATTTGCATTTATATTTTTTCAACCAGTTTCCTTAAATGTAAAAGAACATACATTGCTCTTTTGTTCTGGGGAGGGGGGAAATGAACTTTTCATGGGTGGAATGTCGTTCTCTGATGCTCATCTGGTTACGAGAGCTGTGTGCGAATGCCTGCCTATTATTGTTCAATCTTTATCTCCCCAGGAGTTTGAAGCTTTCTTAGCTATCCACGCTTAAATTAGGCTAGAAAAACTAAGGAAATCCTACATCAAATCTGGAAGGGCAAATAGCCAAGAATACTACAGAGAGATAAAATGTGTAACCAACTCCTAAATATCCTAAATCAACCTGAAATTTAGTTTTTTTTTTTTAAAAAAAAAAATCTCTTTCAGAAAGTCTTTTAGAAACTGGAAGATAGATTATGGAAGTAAAGGGATTTTCATTCAATGCCAGATGACACACGAAAGGAGAAGACAAGGTTCATGAGAGTGATCCTTTTGTGCTCTGTCTTCCTTTTTTATAGCAATATAGTATCTTGTCTGACTTATTATGGCAAAAATCAACCTTGCCAAGGCAAATGACATACAGTAGAATCTTCCAAAGGCTTAGGATACAGGAGGATCTGGACACACTTGAACACTGGGTGTTATCTAACAAAATGAAATTCAAGGTGAAAAAAGTAAGGTTCTACATTTAGGCAAGAAAAACCAAATGTACAGGTATAGTATAGTGGGTACCTTGCTCAATAGTAGTAACTGTGAGAGGGATCTCGGAGTCCTAGTGGACAATCATTTAAACATGAGCCAGCAGTGTGCTGCAGCTGCCAAAAAAGCCAACACAGTGCTAGGCTGCATTAACAGAGGGATAGAATCAAGATACTGTAGATACCACTTTACAATGCCTTGGTAAGGTCACACTTGGAATACTGCATCCAGTTTTGGTCACCACGATGTAAAAAAGATATTGAGACTCTAGAAAGAGTACAGAGAAGAGCAACAAAGATGATTAGGGGACTGGAGGCTAAAACATATAAGGAACGGTTGCTGGAATTGGGTATGTCGAATTTAATGAAGAGAAGGACAAGGGGGGACATGATAGCAGTGTTCCAATATCTCAGGAGCTGCCACAAAGAAGAGGGAATCAAACTATTTTCCAAAGCGCCTGAAGGCAGGACAAGAAGCAATGGATGGAAACTAACCAAAGAGAGAAGCAACCTAGAACTAAAGAAAAATTTCCTGACAGTTAGAACAATTAGCCAGTGGAACAACCTGCCTCCAGAAGCGGTGAATGCTCCAACACTGGAAGTTGTTAAGAAGAAACTGGACAGCCCTTTGTCCGAAATGGTATAGGGTTACCTGCCTGAGCAGGGGGTTGGACTTGATGACCTCCAAGGTCCCTTCCAACTTTATTATTATTATTATTATTATTATTATTATTATTATTATTATTATTATTATTATTATTATTATTATTATTATTATTATTATTATTATTATCATCATCATCATCATCATCACGCAGTCAGCCAGGTGTTCAGACTGGATTTGGCATTTTGTCTACCTATCAAGTCCTTACCAAGGACCTGGGATAGGCAGATGTGGATGTTTGATAGTATTACAGATATCGTCGCAGGATGAAAGCAGTTCCTAGTAAGGCCGCCTTTTGCAATTGACTAATGGTGAATTTGTCAATGCCAATGCTGTTCAAGTGGTGCTCAAGTTGTTTTGGGATTGCACCCAAGGTGTCTATTACTATTGGTACTACCCTTGCTTGCTTTTGCCACAGTCTTTCTATTTCTATTTGTAGGTCTTTGTATTTTGTTATCTTCTCTAATTCTTTCTCATCTATTCTGCTGTCTCCAGGCACTACCACGTCCACTATCCAGACTTTTTTGTCTTTCTTATCGACAATTGTTAAGTCCGGGGTGTTATGTTGCAGGTGCTTGTCTGTTTGAATTCTGAAGTCCCAGAGCAGTTTAACTTTATCATTTTCTATGACTTTCTCTATTTTATGATCCCACCAGTTCTTGCTTACTGGCAAATGATATTTCTTGCAGATCTTCCAATGCACCATTGTTGCTACTTTGTCATGCCGCTGCTTGTAGTCAGTCTGTGCGATCTTCTTGCAGCAGCTTACCAGGTGGTCCACTGTTTCTTCAGCTTCTTTGCATAGGCGGCACTTACTGTCTGTTGCTGTCTTCTCAATTTTGACTTTGTATGCATTTGTCTTTAAGGTTTGGTCTTGTGCAGCCAGAATTAGTCCCTCGGTCTCTTTCTTCAATTTTCCTGCTCTTAGCCATTGCCAGGTCTTGTTATTAATTGCTTTCCCAGCTATTTTTTTAATGTATTGGCCATGTAGTGCTTTGTCTTCCCATGCTTCTATTCTGTTCTTCATTTGGTCTTTTTTGTAGGCCAGTTTGGTCTCTCCAGTAGACAGTAAGCCTTCCTGATATACTAATTTCAGTGCATCTTCATCACTGTCCTTCAGATATTCTTCCAAACCCAGATATTCTTCCAAACCCAACCATCTGATGTACTTGCAGCATTCCATGCCCACCTATTTGCCTTGGTAGATAAAGTCTGTCAATGTCACTACATGGATGAAGGGCATGATTCATTGTCATTATTTTTCTGGTCTTCCTATCCATTGTTTTTAGTTCTGCTTGGGTCCAGTCCACTATTCCAGCTGTGTATCTGATGACTGGAATTGCTGAAGTGTTGATTGCCTTTATGGTATTTCTTCCATTGAGTTTTGACTTTAAGATCTTCTTCACTCTCTTGATGTATTCACCTCTAATCTTTTTCTTGACTTCAGTGTGCTTGATGTTGTCAGCTTGAAGGATACCCAAGTATTTGTAGTAACCTTCCTCATCCAGACTCTTAATGTTATTTTTGTGGGGCATCTTGATTCTTCAGTTTTCACTATTTTTCCTTGTTTGATAGTAAGTGTGGCACATTTGTCCAAGCCAAACTTCATTGCAATATCTTGGCTATATATATATGGACAGTGTTGAGCAGCGATTTTATTTCAGATGATGTTTTTCCATACAGCTTCAGATCATCCATGTAAAGGAGGTGGGATAGTCTGGCAGATGTTTTTGATGTTTGATAGTCATGTCCTGAGTTATTCAGTATTGTTGACAGAGGAAACAGTGCAATAACAAATAGTAATGGTGATAATGAATCTCCTTGAAATATTCCTCTCTTGATGTTAACCTCTCCCAGTCTCTCACCATTGATCTGCAACTGTGTCTTCCATTGTGCCATCGATCTTTGCACAAATTTTCTAATGTTTCTACTGACTCCTGTTATTTCTAGGTACTTGATTATCCAGTCATGTGGCAGAGAGTCAAATGCCTTTTTGTAGTCAATCCATGCCACATTCAGGTTGGTCTTCCTTTTCTTGCAGTTTTCCAAGATCATTGTCTATTATTATTATTATTATTACTATTATTACTATTACTATTATTATTATTATTATTATTATTATTATTATTATTATTATTATTATTAAAGCAAAGTTGTGCATTCCATGGCCTAACTTTATAAGGGTTTCTACTTACAAGTACAGAGCCAAACAGACAATTAATGAACTCAAATGTTAGAATGACATTTCTTTTTAAGTCCTATCTGAAATTCCAAAAACTGAAGCAAGAGAGTAAAGCTTGAGCCTAGGCAACAAGGAACCAGTTCAGCAGAGTCCTTTTGTCCAATTTCAAGTTGCCAACATAACCCAACTCATAAATTTGAAAAAAGTATATCCAATTCACTGAATACAATTTATGCTGTCATGGAGGACAGGTTCAGAAGTGTCAATAAATAAATGAACTTGCTTTATTTAAAATAAAACAATTTTTCCAGTGAATTGCTTTCAACAATAAAACTGAAAAACAAAGATAAATTATTAAAAACTTTTACCGACTATTCATATGAAAAGCTCAAAATGTCATATCAAATTTTAAAAGAGTAATAAAACAATAATGTTAAATATTATATGGAAAATGGAATTAAAATGAAGGTTAAAAAAACAAAATTATAAGAAAACATGAATTTACTAACTGTTCGGATTTCTTTTTTTATATATATATAAATATTTTATTAATTTTCTATTTTCACAAATTAGTGCTCCATAAACAACGTGGTGACTGAGTCCATTAATAATTCGGTGATACATATACATTTTTCTAACTAACTCCAATGTTATACCTGCCAATACTGTACATCCTCTCTTCTTCTGGTAATAACAATATTTTGCATTAGGCAAATACAATTCTTATTATTGTTAGTAGATATACAATTGCATATCAACATTTATTACATTTTTCTAATCATATCAATAATATCAGTTTAAATTATCTTTCTTAGCCAAAGCATATCTTAATTGCATTTGCATTCACTTTCCACATATTTAATCCAAGTCCTATTTTTGCTTTTTCCCCCCCCCCAATTTTAATTCCCCATCCATGTTCAAAGTATCCAATCATTTATAATTTCAAAACAGGTTATATTTGGGCAACCAAAAGAATCCCTTATTCAAAGTTCTTAACATATTCTTATTTCCCTTTTCATACCAAGATATAATATTCTGGTTACAAATCCTAACTGTCTAGTTATGATAATACTTCTATTTCTAACAATCTATTCTTAACCATATTCAAACCTCTAATCAATAATATAGCATCCCCTCTAATAGGTCAAAGCTTCTATTTCCTTCCTTACTCTGGCTTTCTTTCTTTGCCAATTAAGTTTCCAAGTTAGTGCATTTAAGTCATCAAAAATTTCTTCCTCTATTTTTATATATATTATTTGGAACAAGAAAAACAATTTAGTTAAAATGCTTTTAGAAGAGCTAGCCCATTGATATTCTTCTCTGGTTCCCCACAGTTCTGTTAATGACTTTATCTTCCATTCCATCAGCTTTCCTTTCTTATCATCCAGTATGTTCTGAGATCTTGGTTTATAAAAAGTCTTTTCCATTTCCAATATTATCATTATATCTTCTGAATTTTCATTTATCTGAGTCTGGTAATATATTTCCTTCTTTAAATCATCAATGTTTGCATCAGCATTCTCTAGTTTTCCTTCTATTTTCTGGGTTGCTGGTTCCTTCTCTGTAGATGTCTTCTGCATTTGTAGATTTGAGTTAGCAAATTGTTCTTTTATCTCCTTTGTGTTGTTAGTAACCTGTTCACAAGCTAGAGTAGAATAATTGTTTTTTGTATTAATTTCAGCATGGAGAGTATTTCATTCAGCATGGAGAGTGTTTCATCAGTATTTTCTTGGTGATATGGCAAGTTAAGGCGGCTGGGAACAGATGTTAAAGATGATGTTTTACTGTTTAATGCTGAGTCTGAAATATTTTGTTTTGTTGAATTTTATTTTAGTTTTATAAGTAGACTTTATAGATTTATCCAACTGACTGTCTGTTCCTGAATCTCCCCTAAGCAAATATAAGTAAAGTTCAAATTTTTCTGTCCAATAAGAAATATATCCTTTCTGTCTAGGGAGAAAAAAGAATCATTGAGGGTTGTTTAACAGCCAAAATTTATAATCCAAAGTGTTCCATATATTTCTTCCACAAAAAAGAAAAATCCACAATACAGTTCTGGAAGTCAGTATTTAAATTAAACAATGGGGACAGTGAGTTAATTGATACAGAACATCCCTGTCCCCGGCAATCAAAAAATTATAGGGTTAGGAGTGCATGTAACATAGATATGTGTGTGGACAAGAATATCAACCTTGCTGTCAAGCAAAATCAAGCTTTTAATAGCGAGTGCTACACAAAGTGCACTAACCAAACAGGTGGTAAGAAAATAGGGGAACTCAGATACCACACAGGTTATGTAGAAAGTAAACATAGGGTCAGTTATAAAGGACTCAAATGTCTATACACCAATGCACAGAGTATAACAGTAAACAGGGTGAACTAAAAATTCAGGTAAATGAGGACAGATATGATATCGTTGCCATTACAGAAACATGGTGGGATGAAACCCACAAATGGAACACACTGCTAGAGGGATTTAAATTATTAAAAAGAAACAGACCAAATAAAAGAGGAGGTGGAGTTGCTCTCTATATAAGAAATAACTACATCTCTAGAGCACAACAATGATGAAAACTGTCTTGAATGCATTTGGGTCAATATAAAAGGGGGGGAAATGACATTGCCATAGGTGCATACTATAGGCCACCCAACCAAACAGAGGAAATAGATGAACTTTTTGCTAGTCAGATAACTAAGGTATGTAGGAAGCACATCACAATAGTAATGGGGGACTTTAATTACCCTGACATCAACTGGGAGACAAACTCTGCACCAAGTGGAAGATCAAAAAGATTCCTGACAAACCTAGCAGACTATTTTCTCTCCCAAAAGGTAGAGAAGGGAACTAGGGGATTAGCCATATTGGATCTAATCCTTACTAACAGAGATGAAATGATAGAAGATGTTGAAGCCACAGGAACCTTGGGCGGAAGTGATCATGCAATATTGGAATTCAACATTATGGAAGCACAAGCAATAGAACACAGTCAAACTAGAGTCTTGGATTTTAAGAGAGCTAATTTCAATAAACTTAGAGAGAGCTCGGGAAAGATTCCATGGATGAGAATCCTCAAGGGGAAAACAACTCAAGAAGCTTGGGAAATTTTGAAAAGTGAGATAATAAAAGCCCAGTCTAGCACACTACCAACAAAGAAGAAAAATAACAGCTCTCAAAAGAAACCAGCATGGCTGCATAAAGAACTCTCTGATAAATCGAAAGATAAAAAGAACAAGTATAAAAAATGGAAAGAGAAGCACATAACTAAAGCAGAATATCAGCAAA
The DNA here is from genome assembly GCF_001527695.2 of Protobothrops mucrosquamatus. NCBI lineage: Eukaryota > Metazoa > Chordata > Lepidosauria > Squamata > Viperidae > Protobothrops > Protobothrops mucrosquamatus. The sequence goes on along the minus strand of NW_015386619.1, from coordinate 949,588 downwards.
TAGTCCGAGCCTGCAAAGATGAAGTGAGGAAAGCTAAGGCTCAAAATGAACTAAGGCTTGTGTCCAAAGTCAAAAATAACAAAAAAAAGCTTCTTTCAGCATGTAAAAAACAAGAAAAAAGTTAAGGAAATGATTGGTCCATTAGTGGGGGAAAGTGGCAAGAAGGTGACAAGGAACAGGAAGAGAGTAGGGCTATTTAACTCATTTTTTTAACTCATTTTTTTCATTTGTCTTTACACAAAGGGAAAAACAGTCCAACCTATCAAAAACAGAACCATAAAAAATAGATTAGAAACACAAGTTAAAATAAGCAAGAAAATGGTGAGCATGTGTCCAGCCTAGATGAGTTCAAATCACCAGGACCAGATGGATTATACCCCAAGGTTCTCAAGGAACTGGCAGATGTGATCTCAGAACCACTGAACTATATTTTTCAAAGATCCTGGAGCACTGGGGAACTACCAGAGGACTGGAAAAGAGCTGATATAGTTCCCATCTTCAAAAAAGGAGAAAAAATGGATCCGGGAAATTACATACCTATCAGCCTGACCTCAATACCTGGGAAGATTCTGGAAAAGATAATCAAACAATGAATCAGCAAACACCTAGAGGCAAACAAAGTCATTACTAAAAGCCAACACGGGTTTGTCAAAAACAGATCATGCCAGACAAATCTTATTGCATTCTTTGACCAAGTGACAAAATTAGTGGACCAGAGGAATGCTGTGGATATAATTTACTTGGACTTCAGTAAGGCATTTGATAAAGTAGATCACAACCTACTACTTGATAAGATAGAAAAATGTGGGTTAGACAGCATTACCACCAGATGGATTCGTAACTGGCTGACCGGCTGTACTCCACATGTGGTCCTCAATGGAACTGCCTCTACATGGAGGGAAGGGACAAGATAGCAGTGTTCCAATATATCAGGGGCTGCCACAAAGAAGAGGCAGTCAAGCTATTCTCCAAAGTGCCTGAAGGCAGGACAAGAAGCAATGGATGGAAACTAATCAAAGAGAGACGCAACCTAGAACTAAGGAGAAACTTCCTGACAGTTAGAACAATTAATCAGTGGAATAACCTGCCTCCAGAAGCGGTGAATGCTCCAACACTGGAAGTTTTTAAGAAGAGACTGGACAGCCCTTTGTCCGAAATGGTATAGGGTTTCCTGCCTGAGCAGGGGGTTGAACTAGATGACCTCCAAGGTCCCTTCCAACATTATTATTATTGTTATTATTATTATTATTATTATTATTATTATTATTATTATTATTATTATTATTATTGATGATGATGATGATGATGATGATGATGATGTTCAAAATTCAGACAGGCCAAGTTTTGAATGTTTATCATCTCTGCCAAATAGATAAGCAGCCCCCAAGCCTGTTCCTTTTTTTTCTCAACTGTAATTTTCAATAATAAAATAATTCCAAGGCCAGTCAAAACCTTATCTAATTCTGGGCTTCAAGCCAGAGTTCTTTTAGGCATAAATAAGTTGCAGTGCTGTAATTTACCACTAGATGTCATCAAGGCCACTTTCTGATTTTAAATCCAACACATATTGTTAAACTTTTCAAGTCTTTTTCTTTAGAAGAAATAAAAATAAAAAGGTCTTAAAAAACACTTTTAGTCCCCAAATTTTCAAACTGTAAGTATATTTTAGTTCCAGTTGAGTCTTATAGGTTTGCCAGTATCCCCAAGTATTACTTCGCTGCTTTTCTTTTCTGAGGAAGTGGGGCAAAAATTCCCTTTCCTTCTTTCATCGGGGGAAGTGCTTTGGGTGACTTTTCAGGAAGAGGTTTCAAGATCATAAAGAAAGGATCAGGTCTCACCCAGTTTCATCCATGTTGCTGTAAAAATGCTTGGTAGTGCTTGTTGACTTCTGTAGTCCGCATCTTAGGGCTGGCTACATGAATGCAGCCAGTCCTTCCTCCGCCAGTTTGGAGGGCTTCCTTGGATCAAATGGGGGGTTGCCACCCACCGACCCCTGTGATCAACAAACGTCCCCTCCTCACTTGCCACGACAAACATCCTCTCCTTGCTTGGGGCGACTTTCTACCCTTTCCAGGGTCCCCCAGCAGGGCGAAACCAGATGCGAGAGATGGAGCCCTGCCTTCAAGTGTCTGTATCGCCGTGAGATCCCAACCAGAAGTCAACTGTTCAGGTTTCTTGTACTATCTAATTAAGAGACAGTTTATGACTGAGCACAATAAAACCGGTGCCTGATCAACTCATCTTGTCAAAACCTTGGCCACCAAATTTTGCACCTGTTGTAGATTGTGGATTTAATATAAGGATAGCCCTACATAGAACACACTACAGTAATATATGTAATCAATTAAGTTATAATGGACTGGCCCAGCTCATCTCAGATAGAAACATATTTACTTTGTGGATTCATGAAATAAAAATCACCAAGTAATACATTTTGAGCCTGTAAATCTTTGGCTACTCAAGGACTTTAAAAATCTCTCAAAATTTGGCCTGGAAAGCTGCTTGACAAAGAAAGAAACTGTTAGTTAGACTTAACTGTTAAGTTAGACTTAAAAAAACAGAGGATTTGATCTATCAGAGGGGGCACTATCTGTTTAATATATCTGTTTGAATATGATTAAAAGAACAGATGACCCTTAGATATAACTAGATTTTTATAATGGAAGATATGATTTAGAAGTAAAATAGCTTTTTTTTCTTCTTTTGATATGGGAAATTTGAAAATAAGAGGAGGAATGGTATGAATAAAAAAAATTAGCTATGTAAATTTAATTAATATTGAGAAAATCATAACTGATAAAAATACTTTAAATATTTATGGGAAACCAAACTTTAATAAGAGCACAAAAAACAGATATTGACTTATGAATTGATATTATTGTTATTTCTATAATATTAGTAAAATACAATGAGAATGTCTATATCTAATTTCAATGAATACACACACACACCTATACACACAACTGTATAGAAAATATATTATATATGTATATATTCTGTGTGTGCATGTATGCATGTGTATGTGTGCACACACACACATACACACGAACAGAGACTATATATAGTGCATAGTATATATTGTTCCTGTTTATAATCATTTACACATGTGGACAAGTACATGTTGTTGCAAATAAATTTCACTGTCTGGTGAACCAAAATCCCTTTTTCTTCTCAGAATCAATTGTTCATCAATATAGATGAGATGAATTAAGTAAAACTAGGTAATATTTCTCTTCCTTCCATTTCTGTTTTGCATATGAAAAGAAAATTCAATTCAAACATTCTGGTCTTGATTTTGAGCAAACTTTTTATTTTCATTAAACCCAATTAAAGCAAGTTTTGGCTTGGCTGTTTAGTTCCTATAATTAGGATGGGGAAAAATCTGGGACATTCGGAAATAACAGAAACCTATCTGAAGTAAGGCCAGAGAAAAATACTGCACAGTGATATGTATTTATCATATGGGGTATCTATTACATGCAGCCTCTCTTCATCAGATAGGAATAAAATGAGTTTATCAGCTAAATCTGACTCCTTACTAAACATGTAGTTTTCCAAGCTCAGTGCAAAATCTATGAAATATTCCTTAAGAAGGGAAATTGCTTTATCTAATATAAGCACATAAGTGAATCCTGAAAAATCTGCAATGAATATATCTTGTTTGGATTTAGTTTTTGCTCAAATTCTCAAATTCAATCCCTTTATAACCTCAGATTATATAAAATGTCTAATCTTGAATTTTCAGGAAAAGATAACTTTGGCTGAACATCATCAGAATACATACACAATATATGATCTCTCTCATTTGCTTCATATAGATATTATATTATGCGGTAGACAATATGAAACCTTATCCAAAGGTAATTCCCAAAGTTGTGCAGATAGCTCCGATACCATCTGACAGGAACACTTCCAGAAAGATAAAGGCAGAACCATTACTGGGAAGATCTTCCCATTTCTAGTTCCTTCAAACGCTCTAAAATGTTAGTAGAGTCAAATCTGCTTAAGGACCTAGAAAGTTTGGTAGAATCAAATTTTGTGTTTCTATGGTAACAAGGGACTATAAGAGATCTTTTATTATATCCATGCCAAAACTCAAACTGCAAAAGTTCTAAACAATCCCTTGTCTCTGAATTCTTGCTCTTTTCATTTGAAAGCATAGGGAATAAAGGGAATATTAGTAGCTTAGAGTTGAAATGAGTGATCCTTGGTACTCTAGCTTGGCTATTTTCTTGCAGACATTTCATTAACCAAACTAGCTAACGTCATATCTAGCAAAAAACAACAACAACCAAGCTCCAGGAGCACCAAAAACCTCACATTAAAAAGAGATACAAAACTGTTTAATACATTTATAGAGCCACCGAAATTCAGTGTGATTTGAGACTCATTATCACTTGTAATGCATATTAGAGGTTGGAACATTTCCTCTTTCATCACCACCAGTTTCTGAAATTGGCTCCATCAAAGATTGGAATTCTGAAATGTCAGAGAATCATTTTTGATACATTGACTGATTGATTCTGGAATTTTCAGATGGAAACACAAAACTTCCTATTTCTGTATAAAAAGTATAATAATATTACCTTTTTCTTACAACTTCATATTTATGTCATTTTACGTCATTTTCTTGGCAATAATGCTGAAATGGTTTGCCACTGCCTTGTTCTAGAGTGTGTTTTTCCAACTTCATAGTCTAATTTACAGCTCTGGTATTTTCTGATAAAGTCCTATCTACAGTAAGTACTAATTCAATTCTACTTTGTTTTCAAGATAATACAAGTTCAGATGTTACCATCTAACAAGACATTATTGATTGCACTAAAATCCAATAAAACAGCAAGACATGGATACCATACTTGTATTAAATCTTAGATACCAGGTATCCTCTCCCAGTTCTATATTTAGTTGTCTTGCATAAGCAAAAGTTATTGCACTCACTTTAATGTATTCTTCTAATACAGTATTTTATGTTGCATTTTACACCATAGACAGGTTTTTCTGTTTTTAATTCAAAAACAATAGTGCATAATGTACCCAGGAGATATAATAGTGTGTGCATCTGTATAGATATTTCTTATGTGAATAATTCCACTATAAAAAGAAGACTTGTATTAAAATTGAAGGTGATTAATTTCAATGAGTTTTATTACTTAACGTAGTGAAACACTTGAATGGAAAAATACAGCTTAGTCTTTTCAGCTTTCTTGAATCTTCTGAATTTATTCTGTAAGGGGCTGACAATGATGTGGCTAAAGAGGAACAATTACAAGTACATTCTAGCCTGCTATCCAAATTAAAATTAATCAATGCTTAGAAGTATATTTCTAATAAATATGCAAAGTTATGGAGCACTATCAAAATTTCAGACTTGACTTGCTTATATGTGATCAGATATGGAGATCTGGAAAAGAATTCTAGCATTTTCAGACTTCAGCTGTGAAACCATAACAATCTTTTGATGACCTGGGTATAATAAATGTTACTTTCTATTAACATCCAGGTAGAAGTAAAACTTTAAACATTGCAAATGTTACTTAGAACAGCTATAAAATAAAGAGAAATGGAAGCATCGTAAATTACTATATCACTTTCAGAGAACATGTTTTTTGAAGATGCATTGATATTGTCAACTGTGAAGTAATGCCTAATGGATCTTGGAAACAGAGGAGGTAATAAAACAGTTAAGAGAGGAAAACAAGACCACTCCAAAAGAGATTCTTGAATCTAGTGAAAAGTGTGAGAAAGAGACTCAGAATAATTCCATTTTAATTACCCTAAGTACTACAATATATAACTTGTATGGGAAAACACTGTGGTAGGCATTCAATATTCTGTGACATAACTGTGATAGCAATAAAGATCTTTCCAAAATTTCAAGTTTTTGAACTTGTCAGCCTTTCAGGCCTCGACGTTAACTGAAAATCAAGAAATATTTCAACACTTTCTTCTGCTTAGCAAAATTATTTGAAAATGTCAATCATTAGTTAACTTGGTTATGCATAATTAAGAGCATTATTGCCAAACATTGGTTTTATTGATATAGGTTATTTTTTCTTTCCACAGAACCATACTTTACATTTCTCCAAGCATAGACTAATATACCAAAATAAATAGTAGTTTTTCAGAGGTATATTAAGTTTGAAGGAAGACTACTATCTTTAAACCAATGATAGCAAATATGCTGCAAACCTGTGCTTTTAGGTAAGTAAAATCAGTTGGATTTACCTTTAGGAATTTTTCCATGCAATCTAAGACATTTCTTTATTAACATTTTATTGTGTCAAATTAATTAACAGGAGAAAAGGTACACAGAGAGAGAGAGAGAGAGAGAGAGAGAGAGAGAGAGAGAGAGAGAGAGAGAGAGAGAGAGAGAGAGAGAGAGAGAGAGAGAATAGTGTTAACAAAAGAATTTTAGTACAAAATTAATAATGGAAAAGGAAGAGCAAGGAAAATCTCTGCAAAATTATATCATAAAATGAATAAATAGAACAAAATGAGTATATTGTTGAAAAATCTTCTTTCTCTTATGTCAAATGACTTCTCCAGAACTGACTTGTGCAAAAGTAATAATGCTGTCAGAGGCCCAGTTTATTCCACAATTGAGTTATAGAGTTTATAAACTATGCTTATCCCATAAAATAAGGTTTTCATGGATAAAAGACTCCAAATTATACAGGCAATTCAATTTTATGTATTGTAACAGAAAGTTTTTATTACCATGCTGCCTCAGGTACATTGTTACAAGGGAGCAATGCTCAGGAACAGGATTTATCAGGGGAATATCAGAAAAACTCACTGTTCTGCAAGAGTTATGATCTCACACTACATACTTCAGGAAACTGGATTTTGGCTTTGAAAATAATTATTTCCCTGCCTGAAATCTCCCACTCTGCGCGCGGGGGGGAAGGTTCTTGGCCTCCTCATTATAAAGGATGAAGAATTTAGATGCTGCCAAGCTAGCATCTATCAGTCCTGACAATGGCAACTGGTCTAACATCTGTAAGGCAGACGTTTATAAATTTATAATCTATAAATAATGTATTTCTAGTCAGTAATCCAAGAGTCTCAGTGCTTTATTGGTTATGGGTGAAGAGTCATCAATATGCTGATAATACCTTGTTATATCACCTGGAATATGCTGGAGTCCTGATATTGTCTGGAGACTATAAGACTCTAGATAGGAGAAAATAAGTTTACATTAAAATTTTATCAAAACAGAGTGCTTCTTATCAATAAAAATTGAGACCTCTGCTCAAGACCATAGTCTGGATAGAATCTCATTGCCTCCAGAGGAGTTGGTCTATGGCTTGGTGTTTCTGAATTCATAGCTCTTGCTTAATCAGCAAGTAGAAGCTTTCCAGGGAAGCCTTCACTCAGCTTCAGTCGGTGTGCCAGTTACCATCCTTCTCCAACCAATTACCAGATCTGGTAATGGTAACTCATGTTGGAATCATTACCTGCCTGAAGTACTTTATGTGGAGCTTCTTTGAAGAAGATCTGTAAATTACAACTCAAATGTGCTAGTTAACCTCCTAATGGATCAACTCTATAAATAACCCTAGCTTGAAACTGCTTAATTGATTGCCACTAGGTTCTGAATCTAAATCAAAATCCTAGTTACAATTTTTACTGTGCTGCATCAGGATATATCAGGAAACACTTTGTCAAAATCAAAACTGTCCATGTATACCACCCAGAGTTATCAAGCTTGAAGAAATCTTTTAAGTCTAAGCAAACAAATAGTCATTAAAATTCAAAGTAAAATATAAACAGTACTTTAGTAGGAAATTCTGCACACTTAAGGTACAATTAGGCAAATGTTGTATGTTTTGCTGTTTCTTTGGATGGTGAACAATATAATTACCATAATGCATCATAATCTGAATTGCCTGTGGTTCTTATATTGAAATAGATTGCTGCTATATGTCTTATATAACTATTAAAACAAAAAATAGTTCATTTGCAGCATAATATGCTAAATATTAGAGTTGGAAGTCACCAGCTACCATAGAACTACTGTATATACTTATATATATCCCATCACTTTTTGTTGCATTTAAATGAAAGATGAGCAGCCAAAAATACCTAATAATTAAGAGAAAAGAGGAATGAAGGCTCTTTGGAGGCTTTGAGTATAGGGTACTCAAAGTCATTCTGTAATCTTGCAGAATAATAGAAAAAATATTTAATAAGAATAAAAGGCTTTATATAGAAGAAAAAAAACCAGATTCTGTACAGAGGAGGTAGCTCTGATTCCTTCATGTATCTGCACTGAGGAGCCTCCTTCACTCAAGAATTCTGCTGTGCTTTGTCTGTAAAAATGATTTGACGATCTACTCAAGTAGGCTCTTTACATGATGAATTATTTTAACTATCCATGAATAGAATAAGCTCTCCATTAAGACTGCTGCTTAGTATATGTATAGAACTTTCAAAGGGAGGATAGTTAGCGCATTCAGTTGAACAAAATCTGTAAATAAATTTGAACAAAAACCAAAGATGAAAAGTGTGGTGTTTCTAAAATGCCTCCAAAATGATGCCATTGATTCTGAAGACCATCACAAACCAAGGATTCAAAATTTGCAGTTTCATAATAGTCCATTTTGGCACTACAACTAACACATTCCTTCTAGAACTTCTTAGACCAAAAAAAAGTCACATTAGTATTTAAAAATATGTTTGTGTTTTTCAAGGAAATTGGATAAAGGAAGGGGACAGATTGATAATTCCAGGAAATAGAGAGCATAATTGGTTACACGTCTCCCAGTTTCTAGTGACATTGCATGTATATTTAATGATGTGTACTACAACATCCTTGCTTCATTAATAATAATAATTATCCTTGTGATCCATCACTTTGATAGATTAGCATTTTGGATGGAAATTATGTTCAAGATTGTCCTCAATTCCAGAAGACTATTGCAGAAGAAAAGATAGTGATCCAATATAATGTTAAACAAAGCAATGGATATCTTAAGTTTCTTTATTAAAATACCCCATAACAATCATTACTGTATTTCAGGCAAACCAATTCTATTGCTGGGGCATCTTAATCCCTTGCCCCTGGGAACAGTCATAAGTAATCAATTAAATTACCATATACAGGAAAAGGCCCCACTCTGTATTGGCAATAAGGTGAGACTACTGTATGTTTGAGACTAGTACTTTTATCTGGTCAAAGCTTTAATCTACAGTCCTTTATATTTTGATAATTTGACCCTTTTTCATACTTCTCTCCAAAATACAAGTCCGCGTTTACTATCGGCCTTTACTGAATGGCCTTCGTGCACTTAGTCTAGATCACTTCAGACTGAATTACAATATCAAGTCAAAGTTTCTTTAGAGTCTAACACAAGAAAAAGATCAATCATCCAACAAATATGAGATAAGATTTTTTTAAAAAAATCAAGAACATTCTGAGATAATTAACACCTAACAATTAATAGCACTAAGAAGGAACCAGATGGTTTTTAAGTATTCTAGCTATTGATAGAAATTTGGCAACCTTCTTACAGGCTTTTAAATGATCACCCAAAACAAGCAAACAGTCTCTTAGTCACAATGGCAGTTAAAGTTATTAACAAGAATTAAGTTTGGAAAGATTAAGTTCAATCACCATTGGACATACAATGGATATTGTAATAGCAAATATAAAACAGATTCATCCTCCCAGTGGTGGGAGCCAGCCAGTTCGCACCACTTCGGCAGAACCAGTAGCTAATTTTTTGTTGCCCAGGCCCAGAATGGATTTCCAGAAGCGGCATCCACACAGAGAACCGATTATTCACATATTTGAATCCCACCACTGCATCCTCCATATCTGAACAGAAACAAGTATAGCTTTCTTGTAGGAGGCTTATATATCTAGCAGTTATTTCTCTTCAGATTATAAAATTATTTCATTTTTTACCATTACAAATATATTTTACATGCTGCTTTAGCAGCCTCATGTTCTTCCAGGCTAAGTAAAGACACTAACTTCATCTAACTGTCAGCAGTTACATTTTCTATTGCCAATGTCTTTATACAAAAAAACTATTCTAGTAAGAGATGAAAAACAGCACCTGGTCCTGCTGTTTATGCACCTGTGAACCAGGGGGACAACTTAGTAAATTACAGTTCTACAAAGGTGTATTCTGAAGCATAGGAATAAGTAATTATGAATAATAGAAATTACAATGCATGTAAGAGGTACAGGAGCACCAATATCAGCTTTCTGACTCCAATCATCCTGCATTTGAGAAGCAAGATACACAAAGGGAATTCTAAATATGCTCACTTGAATTAGTAATTATGAATACTGAGAAGTTCACAAATTAAGCGGATGGGGCAGATAAGCCACAAATTGTCCCATGCAACTTACATTTCTCGATAATTTCTATTATTTCATAATATATTAACAGAGTTTGACTGATATGGCAAGCAGAATAAGTAATGAATTGGGCATTTTGAAAAGTGTCTGGAAATTATTGGGAAGGGAAGGGAAGGGAAGGGGAAGGGGCAAGAAAGAACTTTAAGCAGATAATTTCATATCTGGTCCAAATCTATTCAGTATCTTCAGTAGGCAGAAAATTGGGTGCTGCCATTTAAATGGCAATTTTAGACTATTGAAATTGTAACTGGGCACTTGTGTGTTTCGGTATGATGGTATGGTATGTAGTATAATACTGCTTTACATACGCTATGCCATACAGTGACAAAATGTTTAGCATTTGTAGTACTGAATATGTACATAGCAAAATGTTGTCCTTTTAAAAAATTGTGTGCTTTTCAGATTATGTGCATACAGCTTGCACGTCCTGTTTTGGGTAGGGGGTTGTGTTAAGCAGTGTTTTTGCCTGGAGGAGTGAAATGCTTGCTGCTTAATCAAAGAATTAAAGTTTTCAAGGAATCTGTGTCTATTTTTATGTACCTTGTAATGGTTTAAGATACTTAGGTCCTATACTGTGATTCTCTTCTAAATTCATTTATATTTTTTTAAAGATTAGAAATAAAACTATACAATTTTTTTCATTTCAAAGAAATTTTCTTTTTGGGCAATATTATAAAAATCTAGTATGACTTTGTACCATTTCTACAAACCACAATCTATTCCATCTTGGTTTATTTTTGTCACTTTATGAAATGTAAAATATTTGCACTCCCTTTTAAGTTGGGCAAAAAAAATGTCTTACAGTGGTTATGACAAATGTAACTTTGCATCTTCTTTTTATGTACAGTTTTCAGTTACAATAAAGAAATATAAAAACTTTAAAAAAAAGAATTTGGTAGATGCTGGCTTTCGCATGGAACTAAATGTAAAATGCTAAGATCTGCCATGGAATGGTATGTTGTCACAAAAAATCCATACAATATACAATCCATTCTACATATAGATGCTGTACATATTTAGCTATTACATTACCTTTCTGGATCTCTTCTGTACATAAAAGAGTCATTTTGGTGTTGTCTCCATGGTCCTATGGACTCATGCAGCTTACTTGGGGATTGGTGATTTTGGGTACTATAAAGACAAAGTAGTTGTTATTCACTACCAGGACTTTCTGCCTTGTCCTGAAAGCCAACTCTTGTGGTTTCTGCTTTCTTGAAGGCAAGGCTGGAAGTCCTGCCAATGAATTCTTTATTTCCTGTTATTCTTTAGATTCAGTCCAAGGGATGACTTTGCCATTTTAGATTTAAACTGAATCTGAAGAGATGGATGGTATCAAATCATGGGTTCAGGATGAAGGAAGAATTCCCAGGAGATTGGGAATTCTTTCGTCATCCTCCCCAGCCTTAGGACAAGCAGTGAAAACATTTGCCTGAATGCATGAAACTACTGCAAAAGTAAAATAATTTGAAAATGCTCCTGGGCAAAGAAAAAAAAAGAATTTCTAAAATATTCCTTCCACATTTCATTGCTGTACTTTGGGTTTCCTTTGGTTTGCTGGGTCTAATCATTTCAATAATGGAAGACAACATGAAGAAGATTAAAAATTAAAGACAAAGTCAGTGCTACCATAAAGCTGCAGCAAGGAAGAACTAAAATCATTAGAACTGAGGACATTCCTTCAGGAAATTTTTTCTCCAAAATTTGATGTGTCTACATCTCCTAAGTAAACTGGTGGTGGAAGAGAATGTCAGTATTGAAGTAAGTCTGAATTACTAGTACATCTCTTTTTTTATATAAGAACATAAAGGGCTCAATGTGCTATTCTTGGGCAGAAAAAAGGGCTTGCAGTCCATTTAAATGTTTCTCAATAGAAAACATATATGAAAAAGGATAACTCCAGTGTGGCCTGCTGAAGAATCCTAATACATAATCACCATCACCAATAACAGACTTGATAATTTTGAAAAAAAAAACAAAGTTCTTCAAAGAACATGATTTAAACTATATGGATAGAGTTAATTGAAAAATATTTCCAGAAATTAAAGGATTTGGTCTCAGTCTATGCAGAAAAGAAATAAGAGTAGCTTATTTTATTGTCTAGCACTTTCTAATCATTTAACTTAATTTTATTTCTTCCCTTTTTCTTCAATATCCTATTCATGGGAAATCATGAAGACATCTGTGAATCTTATACAGTCGCTTTTCAAAAAATATTTTTATTAACAATTTTGATTACATAACAAATGCAAATAGAAACTAAACTCAGAAAGTGAGAGAGGCAAAGAGAGAGAATAAAAAGTATAAGGAAAAAAAGAAAAAGAGGAAAGTAAGATAAAGAAAAAAAAATATTTATAGAAGTGACTTCCAACCTTTATAAAAGTATAAACAAACTTCACTCCCTATAAGGTTACAAATAAATATCTCTTGTTCCAGTAACCCATCTCTTATCTATATGCAAATCTGTGGAACGACTTGCCTCCAGAAGTTGTTGGTACGCCAACACTGGAGCTTTTTAAGAAGAGATTAGACAACCATTTGTCTGAAATTGTACAGAAATTGCTTGAGTGGACTACAAGACCTTCAACATCTCTTCCAACTCTGAAATTCTTTTAAATCATTAACTTTTCAGTCCTCGTGACAACAATAAGTCTGTAAAGGGTTACTAGAGCTTTGTAGAAATATGTCCATAAAGAGTTAACAAAGCCTTAACCCTAAAACTGATAAAAAAAACAAACTTTATATTCCTTCCTTTTACTTCTAGTAGTCTTAATCTTTAATTCATTCAGATGTTGCCAAAGAATTTTCTCTCCAAGTTTTCTTTTTCCCATCCCAAAGACTTCTTTAAGGCTTTAGCAAACCTCTTTATAAATCCCATAAAAATTATCCAGGTCATTCTCTTGGTTTGTCATTTGTAGTTTCACATTAATTTTCAAAGCTTTAATCAACTCTTTTGTACATCTAGTAGAAAGTCCTTATCTGGGTCATTCTCTTGGGTTGTCATTTGTGTTTCCACATTAATTTTCAAAGCTTTAACCAACTTCTTTAGTATATCCAGTAGAAAGTCCATTTGTGTTTCCACATTACCTGCCTTGTATCTGTCTTGTAATCCATATTTTGAGTTCTATATTTCTTTTTGGTTCTATATTTCTACATCAGGCAAAATTTGTTTCACATCTGTCATTCCTTCATTAACAGCTTTTGGATGTGATCTATCTATAGAAGCAGACAACACTGATCACACTATAGCTGCTAATTTCTCATTTTTCAAAAATTCCCAGGGGAAATTCAAATGTAAGAATATTTTTTGTTGTTTTACAAATCCCTGTATACTAACCCCCCCAAAAAGGTAAGTTTTTACTCCCTTCCTTTTTCTTTCTATCTGGAATAATTAGTCTCCTCCAATTTCCCAAGTCATAAAGTTTCAAATCTATGTTATGGCTTAAGTTATACAACCTTTGGTTGGCTTTGGTTACCACAAGTGACTGTTTATTTATCTAATTATTGCCAAAATCTTATAGTAAAAGTAATAATATTCCAAATTTATAACTTTTATAAATTTATAACTCATTTATAACTTTCTTGGATCAGCTTCTTATATAGCTTTTTGCTGTTTATTTCCAGTTCTTTACATTCTTAAACTTATTATTAATTTTGCTGATATTCAAGAATGAAAGTAAACTCACCAGGTGGTTTTTCAAAATCCCATTCCAATGACCTCTAATAGCCTTAAGATAGCAAATAGGTAATTTACAAAAATGATTAGAAAATAAGGTTAGCAAATCCAAAGTCTTTTAAGAGGCTCTGCCACACCTTCAAGCATGATGATTAATCCCTTCTCGTTCTAGCACTCAAACTCATGGGGGATCACTCTTCTGCAATCTCATCA
>NW_015386619.1:916335-935227 GCF_001527695.2 Protobothrops mucrosquamatus | reverse complement strand
AGAGAGAGAGAGAGAGAGAGAGAGAGAGAGAGAGAGAGAGAGAGAGAGAGAGAGAGTAAAAACACTACAGAGAACAAACAATTTGAGTAAGGGGAATATACTACAACATTTTCTTTAAATGAAGATTCAGCAACAATCCAAGCAGGATTATCATCAGTTCATGGTAGATTCTGTAGTGATATGTGGTTATATGAACTGATGAACCATAAACATATCTCTGAATTCAAACAGCCACTCTGAGCAGATTGACAAAATAAAATAACGTTTTTGCAGGAATTATGCAAATTATCCATAACAATTGAAAAATATTGTTAACACTGAATAAAATGCAAAAATTATATCTTTACTTTGGGAAAGAATTGAGATGATTGTTAAATGATGCGTAATATCAAGTGAGCTGCAGTGTCTTTATCTATCAATCAATCATTTTATTTTGGGCATTGACCAGCAAGGCAAAACAAAAGAGTCACATTTAACTCACTTAATATCAATATATTTTATACAACTCAGAATTTGACTAGAATAGAGCAAGTTTTAAAATCATGCAATACAATAAAAATGTAAATTTGAGTTTGAAACTTTAGGGCATAAAAACTCATGTAGTAGGGTATCATATAATTTATATAATGCAATTATTTGGTTATTTAGAACAATAGAATAGTAACATTAGTAAATAGCAAAATAGTAAAAAAAAATAGATCTCAATCTATCAAATGAGTATCAATAGAGAATTACTGATATGTACTTAACTAACATTGTACAGTATTGATCATACTACAACAGCTTGCTATATTGAGCTGTTAAAGCAATTCAGAAATGAGTATTCATATATGTAATTCAGTAACACAGACATCAGTCCTGCCCTCCTGTGGCTGTTGGCCTATTAATCAGAAAAGCAGGATACCAGAACTAATAGAGCAAAATATGTACATAGATCAGTAAGACAAAAAATACAGCAAGGCAAACAAATCATTTACATAGCTGAAATTACTGTTATAACCCAACATACTGGTTTAGTTTGAGAGCAAGAATATTCCCTGTGGGGTTATGCTTTTTTTTAACTGAAATGTTCATTGCGATTATAAAGCTCTAGCTTAAGTATGGACCTCTAGACCAAGAATGTCTACAACTTCCATAGCAAAAAATAAGGAAGTATATTGTAATCCATCAATATCTGGATGGCCAGAGAGTTCTCACTGTATTCTAAACCCAAAAGGCTAGGTACTGTATGTTACATTTACTCTGTATAAAGTAAGCACTACCCATGTTCAATAATAATTTATTTAGAAAAAGAGTCCCTTGTAGTTCAGGAGAAAAATAAAGTCCTTCTCTATATATTTTATAACAATTTAGAATTGGTTTGCCATTGTCTTCTGAGTTGTTTTTTTTTAGTTGAGTTTATAATCCTCTTATTTCCTGAAGATAATGAACCAGATATTTTACTTGCATTGCTTCTGAATCCAAGCGAGATTGGCCAGGTGCTACCATTTGCTAAGAGTTTATATCTTATTCATAAACAAGCATGTTTAGATGTGCTTCTTCAATCTGTTACCAAAGCTTTAAATAACAGTTTTTTATACCTTACTAACAGCAGAATTCCTATTAGCAATACAATTATGCTTGATTAGTGTTATTCTTGTTGTTGTTCATTAATAAAAGAACTTTGCTTGAAACAAAAATATGTTGATACTTTAAAATAAATGCCTACAATTTTAGTCTTCATTTAATGTTATGATTTGTAGAACATTTCTATGTATAATTGTCTTGGTTACCAATATTAGAATGAACCTTTCAAACTGTTCATCATAATTATTTTCTATATAGAATTGTTGTCACCAAAAATAGAATGGTTATCACCATTTGTATCTGAAATGCATAAGTCACATAAAAGTTGGTGATTGGATTCAAGCCATGGATCCCTTGCTAGACCAATTTGTCACGTGAATTATGTTCTCACATTGTTCAAAAGCAGTGCAAATATAAACTAGGGGATATTTAGTGTTCTGTTTATCTTTCTAATGTAAATATATTTCTTTGTTTGTACAAAATGCAAAGCAAAGTTAAAATAATCATGCTACAATACCCAAGGTACCATAATAGACTCACAACTACACCTGCAGTGGATTCAATTAATATCCAGTTAGCACCTGAAGAAAGACCCATGTCTTAACAGTTTTCTGGATGCAAGAGGAGTTGAGGTCTCAAATCTCTGGGGCAAGATGGTATCTCTGGGGCATATAGCACATAAATCAATAGCTTCTCTCAAATGATTCCCTTCTGGTCTTTAAGCAGGAGCTGTGATTTCAGTAGGAGTCCCAAGTGGCATGCTTACTCTGTCCAGCAGGAAGTCCTATCCTATGAAGAGTTAAATATTAAGTATCCCAAAGCTACTCAGTCTTGCTACAGTTGAGTCACATCTGTCTCCCCCATCTAGATCCAAAGATCTTCCAAGCAGTAGATAAGCACCACTTGTCCAGCCAATGTTGCAGATCTATAAATGAGTATAAATTTCACGTGATTGCATCACTTAGTTATGGCAGTTTGTTTTTTTAATATATTTTATTGATTTTTTAATATAAACATCTTGATATTTGGTAAACAGTGTGTTGTCTGGGTTTACAAAGTAATCACTAATGATTGGTTTCTATATTCTACATTCCAAAATCCACACAATAACTTTGCTTGATTTTCTCTTCTTCCAATAATATTCTCTTTGCTATCTAAATTAATACAATTCTTATTAATTTGATAGGTAACAATTAAATATAAAGATTTTTCTAAAATTTCTACCAATAATAATTTCATCAATATCATGCTTCTTTTCTATCTGGTCATCTTGGTTGCCTCGTCACAAATCCTGTTTACAATTCTTATTTAAATTTATTTTCCCTACAATGTTCAAAACATTTATACTGGTTAAATTTTTCCCAGAATTAATTACTTTAAATTATTTAAATCTATTTTCATATCTTAAAAAATAAGTAAGAAAGAGACACAAAAGAAAAACATAGAAAAAGAAAAGATGTGACAAAGAAAAAGAGAGAAGAAAGGAGAAGAAA
Organism: Protobothrops mucrosquamatus; assembly: GCF_001527695.2. Lineage (NCBI taxonomy): Eukaryota > Metazoa > Chordata > Lepidosauria > Squamata > Viperidae > Protobothrops > Protobothrops mucrosquamatus. The sequence goes on along the minus strand of NW_015386619.1, from coordinate 932,168 downwards.
AAAAGAAAATAATATACTACTTAAAATACATATCCCTCTTGAACTAGTATACACTTATTTCCAAATTCTTTCTGTTCTTTTTACCCATAATTAAACCTATGTTTAATCTTTAAATATTCCATTTAATAAATCCAATCATCTAATCTTTTAACTCTATTCAAAATATTTTTCCCATTTTTAGTTATTCATTGGAATTTTCTTAAAATCAATTACATTTAAATATCTAAAACATTTCCTTTGTGTTAATTATCCCACACATTTTTATAGTTTTTCATATTGAAAAAGAAAAAAGACACTGTCTTAATTAGAGCTTAATTAAGAGCTTAAACTAAAATCTTTCAATTTCTTCAGCCATATTCAAACAAGTATTTAATTTTTAAATATTCCTTCTGATACAGCCCATCATTTAATTCCTCAATTCTCACTTTAGCCCTCTTCTTTTGCCAAGCATCTCTCCCAATCAATATACTCCATTGCATCAAAGAGTCTTTCCATAATCTTGTAAATGTTGTTGTGGATATAGTAGGCAAATCAAACATCATGCCTTTGTAAAAAGATTTTGTCCCTTCATATTCATTGAAGATTTCTCTCATCATCCCTTGTCTCCCCATTTCTTGTGGTACTCCCAATGGCTCAGCAATCTATTTTGTCAATTTTTTTTCCTTATCCTCAAAATTACTTTGTGATCTTAAAGTTATCTTTTCAATGTTCAATGTTTCTTGTAAGTCCTTCTCCACTTGAGTCTCCACTAGCTTATATTCAGTTGTCTGCTTTACATGATCTCTCTTTTTTGTTTTCTGATCATTTGATTGTTGTGAAGTTAAATTGAGAATGCATTCATTTAAATTTTCAAATTCATTTTAAATTTTCTCATGGTTTGAAGTTAATATCATTTGCATTTGTTGTTAACAGAACAAACATTTCCTCCTGATAAGTATTTATTTTTTCTTGGTATGTTATTTCTGTATATCTCTGATGCTCCATAATGACTAAAAGTCCATTCTCTGCCAATCACTTTAAAGTCACAATTTAAAAAATATTTATAATCCAGGAAGGTCAATTTTTTCTACGTTTTGTAGTTCTCACTTTCTAAATAGTCCACAATGTTTTCTTTTCTTTTCTAACAGCTGCTCTTTGTTTAATCAATACCCTGAAGGTCACGACAACAGGCTTTTCTTTCTGGGCTGTATATTTGGGGCAGTATTTTCATCCACCGCTAGATGTCAGCACCAGTCCATCTTTCAATTTTTTCCCCCGTAAACTTAATTCGCGGCTTCCGTTTAGAGGAGGGTGGAACAAAGACACACACACCCCTCACTTTCAGAGGATTTTTACTTCTGGGTTTTTTTCTTTTTTTTCTCAGGAAATCAGTCAGGTAGGAGAGAGACAATCAATATTCTTCCCAAGTTCAGTCACACTGTTTACAATCATGCTTAGTTTAGTACTTTTTGGCTTTGGCTGCATGTAGCTTGGGCTAGACTCACAAATGATGTTAGCCTTTCTTCTGTCGGTTTTTGGAGAGATTTCCCCAGACATCCGGATCGACCACCATCTCCCCAGGATTGTCGGGGCTTCCCTCCTTCCTTGCCACCTCTCCGGGGTGGCTTTGGGCCCATTTAGGGTCCCTCAACAGAGAGAAATCAGCCGTAGGGATTGGATCATCTCGGTCCCTCGGCAGGCACGCTACCTGCGCAGAACCGGAAGCCTAGTAATGGCTGTTTCATAGGCACCATTAAACAAATCCTGCAAAGACATCATGTGGTCATCATTTCTGACCTTCTGCCAGCTCCCCCATTGACTTTGCTTGTAGGAAGCTACAGGCTAGTCTAAAAAAAAGAAGGACTAGGGGTGACATGATAGCAGTATTCCAGTATTTGAAAGGATGCCACAAGGAAGAGGGGATCAACTTATTTTCCAAAGGCCCAGAGGGCAAGACAAGAAACAATGGATGAAAACTAATTAAAAAAAAGAAGCAACTTGGAATTAAGGAGGAACTTCCTAACAGTGAGAACAATTAACCAGTGGAACAGCTTGTCTTCAGAAGTTGTGGGTGCTTCATCACTGGAGGTTTTTAAGAAGAGACAGGACAGCTGTTTGTCTGAAATGGTATAGGGTCTCCTACTTCAGCAGGGGGTTGGACTAGAAGGCCTCCAAGGTCTCTTTCAACTCAATTCTTGAAGTTGGCAAACAAGTTTGCAAATGGCAACTACATGACTGCAGGATGCCTCAGTGGCTGGAACTTTGAGGACCAATGATAAATACTACTCATTTAGTGCTATCACAAGTTCAAATGGTTGCCAAACAAGTGGTTATTAAGCAAGGTTTCCCATATGATTAGCATACTCCAAATCAACAAATGACCTCATCAAGTGGTTTCATGTAGATGTTAAATAGAGAGACAGCTGAGGCACCCTACATAGGTGCTATGGGCTATACTCTCCCCTTACCAGCAGAATCTAGAAACAACTAGGTTAGAAGGAAGAGGACATTGTTCTCCATTAATTAAAATTAAACAAATATCCTGCTGTCTGTAAGATAAGGACAAGAAACTTCACTTATTTATTTACTTAGCCTTCCTATGCCTTATTTATTACTTTTGCCTTCAAAAGTATTTTTCTCCCATGTGAATTATTTTGTGTATTTCATGTCATAACATCTCTTATCATAAATTTGCTGATAAAGAATGTTATTTAATGGAAATCCTAAATATTAAGTGACTTAGAGCAATCAAATCCTCACACCTATATATCAATCACATTTTTGCCTTTGGGACAAATAATATGCAGAATGTAGAAACAGAATAGTAAGCAAAAAAAATGAAAAAGATGAGATTTTAAAAATGGAGCAGAAAATCTAGTTAATGCTAGTTTATGCCATTATTTATAACTTTCCATATCTTTTGGTCCAGGCAAATCATCCTTGTTTCTACTATTCTCGTGCACTTCTTATACTGCCTTTTGTTTTTAAACCTCTCACCTCTGTCCTTTTGAGGATTTCATTAGTTCCACTCTAACAAAGCTGTTCAATCTTCTCTTTACTCTCAATATATCCACTCTTCCTTCATATGCATTACACTTTAGTTCCAATTCATTTTCTCCATATAATCAAACCACTTCAACAGACTTCTTTTATACTGATCACTCAATTTCAATCATTTTTGTATACAATTGACATTATCCTTCCTTTCTTTTTTTCTTTTTTAACCACATATAATTTCATAAGGAGCCTATTGCTCTTACATTCTACTTACTTTTGTTTTTCTTGATAATAGCCAAAACTCTATATAGTAAAGTAGGCAATACGATTTTCTTATTCGCCATTCCTTTTGCTTCTTTCAACAAATTTGTTCCTACATAATATCTAGTAAACTTTCTTCAAGCATTTGCACATGCTGAAATGTCTCTGTTTTTTCATCTTCAGTAAACATTTTATCAAGGAATTCATATACTTCCTTTAGTTTTTTTATGATGTATGTATAATTTGCAATTGTTTGATCCATTTCCCTTATTAAACACAACTACTTTGGTTTTTAGGTAGATGTTCAGATCCAGTTCTACTTGTTGCATCACACAATCTATCCAGCCCTTGACTCAAATCCTTTAGGTTCCCAATCAACAACATGGCATCATCTGCATGCAGAAGTATATTGATGTCTGTAAGACATCTACCATCACCCTAAGCATTCTATATTCATTTATCCTTAAATATGTCAAATAATAAAGGGACAGTTGGAATGGGTATAATAAAAACAATTCAGAATTGATATCCTCTTTGGGCTCAACTTGAATGTTATTATTTGAACCCATCGACATCATGGCAGGTATTTGTCATCCATAGATCTGCACATTTGTTGTCATGTCTGCACTTAATTGGGCAGCAAACATACAGTAGTGGCCAAAATTGTAGAAACCTTTTGGGAAAAGTGTATTTTTGAGGTTTGATAGCTAATAACACCACTTTTTTTGGAGTAGTACCATAAAATTATATATCATTGGAAAGATTATTTAATCAAGAATGTAATGCAACATAGTTTGTTCAATTATCTGTGTTGTATTCTATGAAATGTTATAGCCAAATAACCAGAAAAAGGAAACACAACTTGCTTAGGTTGATATCAGATAGCTTTCCTTCATTTGATTGTAGCCAATGAGAATGAGTGTTTAGAGAGCCAATCAGGTGTCATCTTGTTTTGGCAATGAGCCAATCAGATCACAGTAGGATTCAGTTATTGATGTCATGTATTGAAGCTGAGAGGAGGACATTTGTCAGTGTGTTATGTGATCCCTATCAAGTTGGTTGGGGGTTTTTTTCTTTCATTTAGTGAGCTTGTAAAACTTAATAAAATTAAAGTAATGGTGCAAAGAGTTGACTGGTTGCCCAGAAAGCGATGTAAAATAGTATTATTAAGTGAACAATACTACAGTTATAAAGAAATTAGAAGAAAAATTGGTAGAAACTTAACGAAAGGTGGCAATTCTACTATACACTTTCCCCAAAACGTTTCCACAATTTTGGCCATTACTATAATTCTGATATTTTTATCATTCCAGTTTTAAAAGGGTTGACAATATTGGGGATCTTTATATTGGGGATATTATATGAGTACTTTCAATAAATTTCAATGTAACGTTGTTTTGAAAACTTTTCTAGAACTTAAAAAAAAGGTTTAATTTACATCAGAATACTTAGAAAGTTTTGAATTAAGCAACAGAGTCCAAAGTCAGTAACTATTTTTATAAAAACCTGAAGGAACTTGATGTTAATAATTCATATGACCTTTGAAATACTGAGCATAAATATTTCCTTTTTTGTAAACAAACTGAAGATTATTTTAAAGGATATGAAGTTAGTTTCCTCTGATCTTAAAATAAGGTTAATATAAAAGAAAAAAATATTTCATATAAATTAGATACCTCAGACAATATTTAATAAGAGTTGGATGGATTCATTTGCCTTATCACTGGAGATACAATTTAGAACAGTTGGAATGATAATTCACATAGTCTATCCTAATCTTGCTATATTCCGGGCTGAAATCCACCAGATTGTTAAAATGATTTGTTAACATCAAGCACTGAGAATTAACTATGTATATGTTTTCTTCGGCTATATTCCCATTAACACCTCAGAACTATACACTTTTTTGCGCAAGAAAATTATTACATTGTTATCTAAAAATGAGAATATTTGTAGTTCAGAATTGAAATGAGGGTTTTTTGGTGCTTTCTGAGCTTGGTTGATTTCTTGAAGACATTTCATTACCCAAACTAGGTAATATCATAATTGCTAGTAATGTTGTTACCCCTATAGTAAATCCTAATCTGTTTATATAATCTGTCCTCTTATATATGGCTTTCGATATAAAGAGTGCAGTTATAATAGTGATATGCAGGTTTGTATCCTGCAAAAGAAAGACAGTTTCTGCTAGATGCTTCAGTATTTTTAATTTTCAAAAAGAATCTAAATAAGTGGTCCCATTTGCAGAATACAATCTGCAATCAGTGAATATGTGCAAAGTCTTCAACAGCTGGTGCACCACAGATACAGTTTCTCTTCAAAGGGAATTGCATGAAGCCACCCATATCTTTCCATGGAATCTAGTTGTTCAAAATGAGCGCTAGAATAAAAACTCTTCTAAGATTTTGAGGCATATAAATTGTTTAATACTTTTCTAACCAGAAGGCTGATTTGTGTTGAGTCAGCCACTTCTAGTAAGACTAGTAAAAACTGCACTCCTTATATCACAGGGTTTAAGTAGTCTTCAAAATACAATGTCAAAAATACAGCTTTCTCTGCAGAGCTTCCTAACATCCAGATGTCTCAATTGGAGGATGCCTCAGAGTGATGGATAGCAGTAGATAAAAATCGGATAGAGTGGCAGACAAGTCCTTGTACTTTTCTGCCACTCTCTGGATTCATTGTCTGAGGTAGTATGGTTGTTGTTTTAATAGACCAACTCTGAACAGAGGAAGTCGTACGCCTAAAATATGAAGATAATTTGCAAAAATAACTATAGCCACTGAAATGGGACAAATGAAGAGTTCAGAGGTTCATATTATTTATTTCTTTAAAGAATTTGTAAAACAACAATTTATGATTCTAGGGGGGGAGGGAGGCAGGACTTAAAAACCAGGAAACCTGTACAAATAAATGATTTTAGTTATTGGAATTCTAAATATACTCCACATTTAAACAATATTCAGTTTTCCAAAGAATTCATCGATTCAAAATAAAAAAATAAAAAATTGCCCTAATATAAAAGCAAACCACTCTTAAATTATTTCCTAGGTCAAAGATCATCTTTGCTTTTGATTCGTTTTTGATTAAATGTGGGTTCTTATGAAAGGTAAAGGATAAATATTCTACAATTTAGATAAATCTGGCCAGAATATGTTTTGATTAGAAAAAGGGTGTGCTTTTATTTTAATGTACTGACATTATTTTAATTTGGAAAGCAGTGCATCTTCCTTCAAAAGTTATAATGCTGAAAAGATTTAGGCATTCATTTTATAGGGACTTAGCTTCTACTGAAATTGAATCATGCACATATGAAGCAATGTTAAACTCCAAATATGTGTACATTGTATTACAAAGAAAAAGCATTAGTTTGATATGTTTATGAACTATGGAAAGCAACATTTATATGTGAGTCATAAAGTAGGACTTTGTAAAAATAATGAAATTGTACTTTAATGCATCCCATTTGGTATTTATGGGTGACATATTTTATAGCAGCAATAAAGTTTAAACAGTGAAGAGAACATAAATGTTACTTCAATTAATTGGTAAATCAAGTGGTTTTGGTAACAAGTGGTGCCCCTATTTAATATTGTTTTCTGATTTATATCAATTAATTTATTGTATATATTTGATAATTTTTAATAGTATGGTACTGTTATGCATGTGGTAAGCAATTTGAAGTCAAATGATTGAAGTAACATAAAAACACTGGTGATAAATAAATGACAATGAACATGCATGTTCAATAATTAGATGATTTCATAACATCACTTGCAATCATGTCACATTAGTCTCCCCTAGAGTAATGCTCTCAAATACACTGGGAACATGACTCTGTTAAGTCTATTTCAGCATGCATGCTGAAGGAGACAGGAGTTGTTTTCAAACATACCCTATTAAAGAAAACAGCGTCAATGGCTATGGTACATATTCTTTTTTTTTGGGGGGGGGGGGAGATCCCAGGATTGCTTCCTGGCATTTCTAGGTATGAATGGGACACTTCTGCAAATAGATAATTTTGGATTAGAATGACCTAATTTTCAATTTAATTTAAAGATGTTACTTAGGATAATAAAAGACAGGCCTGGGCAGCCTGTGGCCCAAAAGCACTTCCTTTACCTTGTTTCTCCTCCAGATGATGCCACCAAAATCCAGTAACAAATCCCTGAATTTTGATCACAAGTTTTTTTTTTTTACTTAAGTCTAGGAAATATGACAGTGGAGACAGCTAATGAGTTCTGGAAAGAGAAATTCTCCTCTCTTAAAATCCCCAAACTGCCCCAAAAGCTGATTTTTTCAGCCCCACATTCCCAATTCCAGTTACATCATTGGAGATCTTTCTGTGGAAACATGGGAGGAAACTCTGTGGTGGGTCACAAACCAAAATAGTCGCCCTAATCCTATTCTGAGGAACACAACTCTCTCTCTCTCTCTCTCTCTCTCTCTCTCTCTCTCTCTCTCTCTCTCTCTCTCTCTTTCTTTCTCTCTCTCTCAAAAAAAACAAAAAAAAAAAAGCTGAGCAAGGAGCATGTTTTTAAACCTGCCATATTATTTTCTTTGTGTATCCCTTCTGAGTTAGACTGGGTTGAGGAAACAAATCTGTCTTTCAAGTGACCTAAGCCACTTGAAAAAGAATATAATTTAAAGGTTTGAATATAATTTCCCTTCGGTTTCTGCCCCTGTGGGGAGGTAAAGTCAATGTTTAATCTGGACAATTTTGAGAGGCACAATTAAAAGGGGATGGGGAGCAATGAAAATATGCTCAGAGAAATAAGCAAGAAAGAAATCTTTTCTAGTTAGGATGCTGCTGCTTGTTTTTGAGGCAGCAAGTGCTTTAATTGTAGGGGGAAATAGCTCAAGCAATTGCCTCTTAGGAAGTGTTTTCCCCTCTTCCAGTTTTGACATTTCAAGTGATCAATTGCAACATTTATCTTTCAATCTTACTCTTTACTTTCACTTTTGATTTTGCATGCAAAGCCTGAAGCTGATTAGGCAACTTAAATGGTTTAGGAATTAATTTAAGATTTAACTTCCAAATGCTCATAAATTTATGGCCTTTCTGCTTTGACATTCTCTCAATAAAAAGAAAAAATGCAAACAATTCCATCAAATTATGAAAGTGAAAGAGGAGAGCTGGAACCGTAGTTTTTCCCAAATGTGATTTTTTCCCCTAACTCAGAATCTTTGGCTTAATAGCAAGATGAATAAACACAGAACAAATCAGATCAGCTTTAAGATTTTTCCATATCTCTTTCAGCCAAAACTCCATATACCATGACATAAAAGAAATGCTGAGTCAATTCTTTCCTTATCAGAATGTATAAATTCTCCTTTAATCTACGTATGTATGTAATTTGATTGAGAAAGAAATTTATAAATATTGTTATAAAATAAGCCATGAATGTGGACCTCACTCCCTGTATCTTCCATACATTTTATTTCCTAATTCCTTAATTCTCCTTCACTGTCCCAGGAATGAATAGAAAAGACTTGAACTTACCTTCAAATAAGTAGAAAATATAACGTTCCTATAGTCTGGAACTCAAGCCTCTTCAAACAGTTTGTTGCCTTCAGGCTGTTGATCACAGCTATTGAATTCAATATAATGCAAACTCAAGTAATAGAACATAATTCAACTAGTGTCTTAAACTTCAAAAAAGCTGATTTTAAGAAACTCAAAGTCTTAGGAAAATTCCATGGATGAAAATCCTAAAGTGGAAAACAACTGAAGAAGCATGGGAAACTCTGAAAAACATTATCATAAAAGCCCAGTCCAGCACAATACCACTGAAAAAGAAAAACAAGAAATCCAAGAAGAAACCATCCTGAATCTCCAAAGATGAAGTCAGGAAAGCAAAGGCTCAGAGTGAACAAAGACTTGCAACAAAAGTCAAAGATAATAATAATAATAATAAAATTCTTTCAATATATAAATAACAAGAAAAAGTTGAGGAAACAGAAGGTCCACTTAAGAGAGAAGATGGAAAGGAAGTAACAGGCAGCAGAGAGAAAGCATAACTTCTTAACTCATTCTTTGCATCAGTCTTCATGCAAAAAGAAATTATAGCCCAACATACCCAAAAAAACCTACTGCAAAAGACAAACTAGAAACAAAAATTAAAATAAGCAAGAAAATGGTAAGAGAACACCTATCCAACCTTGATGAATATAAATCACCGGGACCTGACAGATTACATCCCAGAGTTCTGAAGGAGCTGGCAGATGTTATCTCAGAACCATAGCACCGTATCTTTCAAAACTCCTGGAACACCGGGGAAGTACCTGATGATTGGAAAAGGGCTGATGTATTTCACATCTTCAAAAAAGGAAAAAAAACAGATCCAGGAAACTATAGACCAATCAGCCTAACATCAATACCTGGGAAGATACTGTAAAAATAATCAAAAAACAGATTTGTGGGAAAAAATCTAGAAACAAATGAAGTTATAACTAAAAGCCAGCATGGTTTTATTAAAAATAGATCATGCCAAACTAATCTTATTTCATTCTTTGACAAAGTGACTAAATGCTGTAGATAGTATAACTTAGAGTTCAGCAATGCATTTGACAAAGTAGACCACAACATACTTCTTCGTAAGCTAGAAAAATATGGGATAGACAACATCGCCACCAGATGGATTTGTAACTGGCTGACAAACTGTATTCAATTAGTTATCTCTCCTACTTCTATATGGAGGGAAGTAAGCAGTGGGGTACCAGAAGATTCCATCTTAGGCCCAGTACTCTTCAATATCTTCATAAATGACTTAGATGAGGGAATAGAAGGGGAGCTCATTAAATTTGCAGATGACACTAAGATGGCAAGAATAGCTAACACCCCAAAAGACAAGCTCAGGATCCAAAAAGATCTTGACAGACTTGAACAATGGCCCTTATGCAACAAAATGAAATTTAATGTAGAGAAAAGCAAGGTTTTACATGTAGGCAGGAAAAACTAAAGGTACGAGTACAGATTAGGTGAAACATGGCTCAAAAACAGTAACTGTGAGATGGACCTTGAAGTCCTAGTGGATGATCACTTAAATATGAGTCAGCAGTGTGTGGAAGCAGCCAAAAAAACTAATACAGTCCTTGGTTGTATAGGCATAGAATCAAAATCATGCATAGTATTAGTACCACTTTATTAAGCCTTTAAAAGGCCACACCTGGAATACTGCATCCAGTTTTGGTCACTACATTACAAAAAAGTTGTTGAGATTTTGGGGAAAGTGCAAAGAAAAGCAACTAAAATGATTAAAGGCCTGGAGACAAAAACATATAAAGAAATGTTGCAGGATTTGGGTTTGGCTAGTCTAGAGAAAAAAAGGACTGGGGGGATATGATAGCAGTATTCCAGTATTTCAGAGATTTCCACAAAGAGGAGGGGTCACGTTATTCACCAAAGCACCAGAGGGCAGGCAAGAACAAGAAACAATGGATAGAATCTAATCAAGGAGAGGAGCAACCTGGAATTAAGAAGAAACGTTCTAACAGTGAGAACAATTAACCAGTGGAACAGCTTGCCTTCAGACATTGTGGGTGCTTCATCACTGGAGGTTTTTAAGAAGAGACTGGACAGACATTTGTCTGAAATAGTATAGGGTCTCCTGCTTGAGCAAGAGGTTGGACTAAAAAACCTCGAAGGTCCGTTCCAGCTCTGTTCTGATTCTGATATTTTTTCTCAACATTATATGGAATTGTAGATGGCTATTCACATTCTGAGCATTCATAATCAGTATTCCTATTCAGCCAGCCAAAAATGAGAGTACCTTAGCTGCTAATTACTGAATTACACCACCCAGAATCTGTTCCTTTTCTTTCATACAACAGCAGCAGCCCACATAACAATACTTACATTTTTAAAACATCCTGTTATCATCAGGGATCTTAGCTAACATCGAATTTTAATATTCTATGATATTAATCTCCTTTGTATATTTACAAACTAAAACAATGTATTTAAAATGTTGAATTTGAAGATAGATCCAAAGGTTTAATGATAAAAGTAATTTAATCATAGTGTTCAGTATGCTTACCTAAAGTAAGGGTATTTATACCTTTCATTAAATTTATGTATATACATGTTTAAACTGCTTTAAATCACACTTAACTGCTTTAAATCATACTGATAGTTAAGTTGCCTCCTAATCACGGAACATTCATAGGAAGGTTTTGGAAATGATCCAGAATTTTAATAATTAGAGAAAAGGATAATTGGATTATTAGAGATACATATCACACATAATGAGTGAAGAAGCAGTTATATCAAAATCAGCACAGAAAGTGTTGCAGAGATGAAAACTAACATAAAATGAAAGTTGAAGTTTTCAGTCAGCAAAATGTGCAATTTTTCAATGTAGTGATAAATGAAATATTGTATCTTTCCAAATGCTGTTATGATTTTGCTTTGGATAGATATTTAGAAAGAAATTATCATTTATACTGGAGCAATTTTCATTTCAAATTTGAAATAAATGGATATCTGGAAAAGCAGAGAATCTCCTAATATGTACCAAACAAACTTAAAACACATCACTTTAACCTTATATTGATCAACAATTCACAGGCAGCATGTGAGTTGGGTTCTTCTACCTATCACACATATAGAGTTAGGGAAGAAGTCCTTTGGAGGATTTTAAAACAAACTTCAAATGCTTAAATTACTGAAATTATAAAGAAAAATATGAAAAATCAAAACAAACTTAGGGAATCTCAAAATTAATTATCGATCCAACTTATTTTTTTCATATCAAAGTGACAACAAATGGAAACTCTTTGCCAGAAGATATACAGCCTAGACATTGGTGGTCTTGGATTGGGGATATTCAGGTTTATATTCCTACTAAGGCAGTTACTGAGTGTCCTTGAATCCAATAGTCTCTCAGCTTAATCTTTTTCAAAAGGCTGTTGAAAGAATAAAATGTTGTAGTGGAAGTGAAATATATTTGACATCCCTGGAGGCTGGGGTGAAGAAGTCTAGCATAAGTACAATATGCTGCAGAGACTTTTCTTTGCTCTTTCTTAGGTCTTCTTAAATTACATAAATCCAATTAGTTTTCTAACATGACAACACTAGACTTTAAGATGCATTCAATCAAATGTGACTGAGGAAACATTACCATAACCACTATTATTACTTGGGCACAGAGAAGAGGTTTTAATGTACCTCTTTATATTTTTCAAAAGGAAACAGCCCACAGGCTTCAGCACTGACAGAATTAACTGTGTGGAATCAAAACATCAATCTGCCATAACCAAAAGGAAAATGTGCTTTGGTCTTTGAAAAATTACCAGAGTATAAGATGGAGTGAAATGTGAAGCATACAAAATAACATCTAGAGTCAAGTTTCTCAGCAGTTTACTAGTTTGTCTACTTCTTGGGAATAAAGCTCATACTAGTTTTAAATCCCTTCAGGAATTTGTAACTTTACATACAGAGAACCAGGGCTTTTTTTTGTCATAGAACGCCCAGAACGGAGTTCCGGCACCTTTTTTGGATGGAACCTTGTAGGGTAGGCAAGGCAGGTTGTATGACGTGTGTGAGTTCCGGGGCCTTTTTTTTTTTAACAAAAAAAGCACTGCAGAGAACATAACAATAAAGATAAATACACCCTTGAATATGAAAGCTATTTCATAGGTCCAATAGTGGACATTGTCTTCTACATCTTTTCCTTCTGGTTGTCACTCTCATTCATAGGACAAGCTATCCAGAAACATATTCCTTTATTCAAGAACTCCCTTACTAGGCAGAAGGTCTCATGCACCGTATGTTGTTTCTTCTTGTTGTTTGTTCTTGTTCTTAGTGATCTACTTGATCACAGGGTCTGCTTGGTTTTGCATCACACATGCCCAGTTCAAAAAGTGATGTCATTAGTACTTAATATTTTCATCAAGCTTATCACAGAACCTCATTAGGGCTGAGTGGAAATGATTGTCCCAAGGTTACCCAACTGGCTTTCTAGAACTAGTTTCCACATTCCTAATCCATTACCCTAATCATTAGGCCACACTTGGTCTCAAACTCAACTAAATTAGTCTTTTTCATAAAGTAATAAAATAAATACTGTGCACAATGGTTAAAGCCTTATATAGATCTACATTACACTGTTTAAATTCTATACTTTTTCTTTCTATCTTTCTGAGTCTACATGCAATTGACTTAGAAGACACTTATCTCTGAGATACAGGTTTTCTTTACCTAGCAAATTGCCAGCTTCATTCTTCATGTTGAATATGTTTAGCCTTTAAAAAATGAGTCTGTAGGACCATGGGAGCACTCTTCAATGCATGAATGGATGTCATAATATCTGTTTTGTATTGTTCCAGAAAGCAAGGCAATGAAACATTGGATTTAAGATATAGGAAAGCAGACTTCATTTGTATGCAAGCAAAAATGTACTAACAGTAAAAAATAGTTTGACAGTGGAATCAATTACTCATAGAAAGGGTGGTCTTCCCTTCACTGAATCTATTCAAGCAGAGACTAAACAGCCATCTGTCTGGGATGACTCAATGTTTTCCTCATTTTTTATGTATATCTAATCCACTATAATAAAGCTTATTAGCATACAGTAAAAGCAGATATAACCATAAAAATATCTGTAGTCAGTACCAACATTTCCATGATGGTTTAAGAAAATGATAAAAAATGCATTGTAATTATGTATGGAATTTTATCAACAACTTCATAATAAGCAGTACTTGTTCAAACTTGTATTATTATAGAGAGACCTAAAAATTGTAATGTCATCTCCTTATAATTATATTACATTGGATTTCTTGGCTAATATAAATTTGATGCTCTTATTTAGAAAATCTTGACCATTACACCCATTGTTTCTACCTGTCAACCTAGAAACTTACTACCTTCAATGCAATTATAGTAATGTAATATGATCATTTCAGAGATTTATGAGCAGAGTATTAAACATAACTGTGTAGTAATTGCTTGTATGTTGCTGATCTAGTTTGCCAGTTAATATACTGCACAGTACACAATTCCCAATATAAGCCACTAGAAAGTCATTGCTTAATTCTAAATTCTCACCTCTTCTATTAAATATTTTCTCTATAATTATGAAGAATATGTTGCTCAACAACACACACAAGCATATTACTGTGGGAAGAGTTGGTTACCTCAAGCAGCAAAAACAATCTGTTATTTATTTTGTTGCCACATTACAATGATTTAGAGCTACAATTTTCAACTCTTTTATGGAGCAGAAACTGCTAATTTATTAATCTTTTCAATGCAATTTTCCAACTTGTTCTAAAGGAATTAATCAAAAGTCATTTGTGTTGCTTGGTTTATTTTTAAGATAGAAGGTTTTCCTTAAAAGGGTATAATAGATTTATTACTCATATAGTTTTCTCCACTACTAATGTACAATTTGGTACATTAGTAAATTGTAAAAATGTAAAATTTTAAATAGTAAAAATGGTCTTCCAATGATTAAAGTAAGAATTTTGTGACACAAAATCCAAGAGAAATAATATCACAAGGAGTTGGAAGTGATTGAATAATTAAATTATCACCTGAATGACAGGCTAGGAAAGGGTGCCTTTTTAATAGCTGTCAATATTTTAACTACCAGTAAGAACATGAGACAACTTTTTTTTTTTAATTTGGTATTCGGTTTCTAAATATTGGTGAATTAAGCATGTACAAGTAGTCCACAGGTCATGGAGACAGCATTATAGCTATAATGATCAAACACTATGGAAAGAAGCATACCGTACATTCCAACAAAATGCCCCAGATACGATACTGATATTAGTATAACAGAATATACAACGAATAACAGATTTAAAGGAAGATAAAAATAATAATTTAGTGCTAAGAAATGTAATTATTCTGGAATGTGCAAGAACTTACCTTCTTTAAATAATTCCTAAGGAACATGCAAAGGGGAATCAGTTTTATGTTGTTGTTGCATTCAGTTATTCGTTAGTTAATAAGAAAAGTATACAAATATATAAGAATTCAATGGCATTCATCAACAGTTTGATGTAGATGTTAATAGGATTGGGGAGAGTCGAGCCCATATTGGAGTGCCCTAGAACAGGGCTTTTCAACCGGTGGTACGCGTACCCCTTGTGGTACATTAATGAGTGGCACTACACTGCCTAGCCAAGTGTAGTGGGGGAGGGAAAGAGACAGCACAGGCAAGGACTTGCAGTGAGAGAGTCCTCTGGAACTGCAAAGGCCCCAGGCTCACTTCTGGCTCACCCTCCCCCATGAGAAAGGAGGAGGGGGCAGAGACAAGAGACCCTACAAAAGGGGGCAGTTTGGGCAGGAGAGGGAGAGAGAAAAAAAGCAGCAGCCTTGGGAGGAGGCAGAGTCAGCTGCACCAAAGGGGAAGAAGAAGGAGGGGGAGGATGGGGGGAGAGGAGATCAAGTAGGCTGGCCATGAGCTGATCTACAACTGTTGTGGCAGCCACGTGTGCTGGCAGCAGCAAACAGGCAAGAAATGCAGCAGGGAGGGGTCGCCCTCCAAGAGGAATGAAAAAAGGCAGCAATGGCTGGAGGTGAGGCACGGAGGAGGGAAGGAGATGGAGAGTGGAAGGATTCTTATGTGCTTTTGTGACTTTGA
>NW_015386619.1:860144-916235 GCF_001527695.2 Protobothrops mucrosquamatus | reverse complement strand
TTTCTTAAGTACCGGCTGCGCTCCTTACTTTCCTTTCTAGCCAGTAGCTAATTCTTAAAGGGGAATGTGCCTTTTTAAGCTAGTTCACTCAGCAGCTTGTCTTTTCTGTCTCTGGAAGCCTTTCCTTGTTTGATCAATATATGGAAGAGGGAAAATATGGGGGGGTTTCAAATTCTTCCTTCAGAAGGAGATGGGAATGAGAAAAAGGGAGGCAGGGAAGGGAGGGAGGAAAGGAAGTCCCGCCTTAGCACTTGGCCACCAGCAGCTCTGCCATTGACTTTGCTTGTCAAAAGATTGCAGAAGGGGATCACATGACCCTGGAACACTGTGACCATTATAAATATGAATCAGTTGCCAAGCATCCAGATATAAATCACATGACCCTGGGCATGCTGCAATGGTCATAAGTGGGAAAAATGGTCATAAGTCATTTCAGTGCAATTACAACTTTGAACAGGTTTTTTTTTTTTGGGCCATCAAGTTTTTGACACCTTGCTAGGTGGTACTCGAATATTGCCATATCCTATTAGTGGTACAATCGGTAAAAAAAGTTGAAAAGCCCTGCCCTAGAATTCATCTTTTCCTGCCCATGCTCACCAACTAGAATCATTTGCTAAGCAATTATGACCCTAATCGCCAGCATGTGCAGATTGGTTTGGTTAGCACAGTCTATGGCTGCTAAGAGGTCTAGCAGGACTACCCGAATTCCATAACCCCCATTTAAACCTCACCATGTATAGGCGCAAGCAACCAGATTCTCATGTGTAGAGTTCAAGCTGCTTTATTATATTCTACCTATGATACAGGAATCTCCCCAGAATGCTGCTTTCTCTTTGGAACAGATAGATAAGGCTCTTCAAGGGGCTTAGTTCTGGATCTCTTGCATCTGCTCAAAGATTCAGGCTAATACACCACTTGAGATCTTCCCCCTGCCTGGCTGGTGTTTCCAAACATCATGTATCATCAAGAATAATGACCAATATATCATCCTTTCTTCCAGATTCCTTTGTAATTGATGGCCTGCCAGCTTTCTCAATTACTATAACTAGTTAGTATTGTAGATTTTTTAATACAATTAGGTCCAGGATGAACTCCTGAAGGATCACTCCAAGATCACCAGCATCACTGCCTCCTATAGTTCACAAGCATCCCTATCTAGCTTCTCACCTCTCCTTGGAAGCAAACACAAGTCGGGTGGGAGAGGGATAAAGCCCAAAAGATTCTGCCCTTTAGAAAGGGTTAATTCCATAGTTGCCATCTCTAAATTTATGATAATTGGTATGATCCAATAGTTGAATCTTGAAATCAATTATCTAATTAAAGAGTACATATTTTCCTCAAATTTTCTTTCCAAAAGCCATGTTGGGTGTCATCTTATACTTTCTATACCTTTTATCAGCAGAACAGAAATTACTCCTGCAGGCCACAAATTCTCAGAATCAGTAGCTGGAAAACTCGGGAGCAGATCTGAGCAGCCATGCCATGACAAAAATAACTGTTGACAGATATCACCTGTGGTATACTGTGTTCACAGACACTGTCAGCTGGCCACAATGACACAAAATGATAAGTGTGCAACCTGACATCATGATGCAAGCTCTGCCCTTTTGTATTGTGTTGTAACTTAGATGCCTATATTTACATTATAAACTGCAGCTCATAGAGCTTCCTATGTAAATATCAGTGCATTCAAGCAGTCAAGACTCATAGAGAAAGCTGGCAAATAAGGTGAAATCACAACAGGCAAGGTCTAACCAAGCAGATAAGGAAATCAAAAATTATTTTACTCAGAAAGCTTACTAAAAAAAGGAGTTCGACAGTCCCAAATGACCCTGACATTGAAGATCTTGCCTATTTCAGGTAGCTGAATAAAAAATATTGCTTCAATAAAAAATAAAGGCGATGTGAAGTTTTTTATAGGATGAGAAGAATCTAGTAATTCCATCTCTAGGTCTGCACATGATGTTTCTACTCTGGTTTATCTTCAGATCGTATAAATCTATGTGACAATAACAACATCAGAGAGCTACTGACTATTCCCTCCCCACCGTCCTATCAAAGCAGCCTGAATCTCTTCTGTTCAGAATTCTACTGTATCTCAGACACTATAAGTCCTAGGGTTGAGTCATAATAAAGTCATTTAAATAATCAAATGATAATGATGAAATAATGGACACTTAAAAATAGGAATCTGTTAAGTGACAGATACTTATTAGTAATCATAACAGTCCTCCCAGGAACAATTGCTATCTTTTTGTCGCTGTCAAACATTTATTCAGTATGAATTTTACAAGAAACTTTACTATATAATTCAAGTGATTTTAGGTCCAAGGCAAATGATATTCAGATACATTGAAAATATAGTACATCTGCTTAAGAATATACTTTGAACAGACATTCCAAATATCTATAAATATCTTTGTTCAAGTATATGCAACTCTTCAGAATATTATTTGCACTATACATTAAGATTCAGAGAGCACCAAGTATTTAAATGCAATTGTACACATTTTCTAATAGTGAAATGTTTATAACCTAATCCTCTCACTCAGAAATATCAAGTGGTATGTTTATATATTCAAGAATCAAGGCCACAGGTAGAACTTTAAGAGAGAATGCTGCAATTTAATCATTCCATGAGGAAAATTTTGTATTGCTCAATCATTATATTTGGTTGGTTTCTCTGATACAATTGCAATTATATGAAAAGAGAGAGCAGAAATTCACATTATGAATTTAGAGTGGGCTGTGTGAAGCAAGAATTCTGTGCTGTGTGAGCAGATATAGGCATCTGATACAAACTGTGTTTATGAACAATTGTAATCAAAATGTGCATCCCAATGTCTCAGTGCAAACTCTGCCCTTTTGTACTTGTATCCTGATGTCAGACACAAGTATAGTGCTAGCATGTCACATAAATGGCATGTATTTTATCATTTGAAACTTTTGTTGTACACATGGATATAAACATATAGTACATGGATGTTTATGTGTACAGTATAAATTTCTAACAAGTAAAGGTTCTAGTACAAATTTCTAAATCACAGGAGACCCTATATACATATCTAGAGGAGATTCTCAACCTCAGACCTTTCTTTTTCTCTATAATATAGAAGATAACATAAATCAGTGACAAGAACATGACAGAAGGATAGTTCCAACTAGTGTAGCCTCATTTTACCTTCAATATGATGAAGCTGAACATTAGGTCATCGATGCAGACTTTTAGGAGGGCTCACTGCATTGCGTATTTGAGCAAAGCCATCCTTCCGAGCAACATATCAAGGTTCTACTTCTAACCAGCAGAATTGAAATAATGATTACATACCACTTCTGCATATCTACGTTTATATAGAAGCCACTGTTACACAAGTGGATCAGTCATGTTGGGATAGACCAGCCCTGCCCTGATAGCACTGTACTGCAAGGGCAAGATCTTGTAGTACTGATATAATCAGACTAATGTTTTTAATTTATTATTCATGAAAAGTAGTTCTTACAACATCTGATCTTTATTTTGATTTAATAGACTTCAATATATAATAAATATATTTTATTAGCATATATACACAGAAAGAAACACACAAATATGGATATCTCATCCATGCATATATGTATATAGAATTTTACACAAAAATTTCAACCAAGGATCCATATTTCATGATAAACATTCATACATATTCTGTGTCTGTAACCATTCATAAGTCTCGAATAACAACAGGTCTTCCACTGAATATTGAGGCCATAAATGTTTCTTTCCAAAGGTGAAAAGCAAATATCTTTGCAGTAAAAGGACTCAGAGAATATATTGCTTTTTATAACATAATATTTTCTCTGGAAGGAAGGAAAGGCCAAGTAACCTCTCTCAATATTCTTTTGTACTAGTTTTATATAATTTTTGCCCATTTTTTATTTCGTTTATATTTTGTATGGTACTTGATTTTAAGTTATATTTTATTAGTTTCTTAAATCCTGTTCTTGAACAAACAGCACATGTACACATAGTTTGGATCTGTTTTAGTTTTTGACTTAGTGAATTTTAATTTCTATTGTCACTGTTCTAAAGGCAGCTGCTATGCTTAAGAGCAGTGCATGCTAAGTGATGCTCTACTACCATGACTAAAAGTTGTTTCATGTGCTCTTTATTATCTAGTCATTATGTAGTGCTGCAGCAAGGTAATATTTCACTTTGCTTTCATTACAGAAGCCATCTCTTACACACCCAGAAGACTTTCTTGAGAATAAGAAATAATATATTTCCAAACGCTACATTCTTAACTTACATAAGGATCAATTATAATAGACATGCCCAGTTAACCACCACCTGGCTATTAATCTATAAGAAAAAGAAAGCATGAAGTGACTAATTGGTTACATAGGATGTTGAGTATATTTCCCACAGTAGGGGCAAATATACAAAGAAGTAGAGGAGCAAATAAATTTTACAAATTTCCTCCAGTACTCAGAAGTTTCAAAAACTATGAAATTTAAGCCAGAAAAGAACACCACTGCTATTATAAATTCTACTTCCCTTATCAAAACCTTGAGCATATCTGAGATAGCTTCTTAGATTTAAGCTATTGCCAAAAGTGAATGACCCAAGATCTTCCTCTAGCACTTGATTCTCACTTCCTCACTAGCACTTGAAATTTAGCAGCGAAATGACTACACAGTCAAGGACAAGGATGAAAGGATAAGCCCCAACACAACTCCAAATCATGTCACTTAAACCGAAATCAGCAGTACAATTCTGGGCAAACATTTGGGTTGCAATTAAGATGGGAATGGAAGGAGCCTCCATTCACATACCTGCCCATTCACATACCTAAAAGGAGTAAAAGGTTTCCACTTTGTCCTTCAGGTAACAACATTATGACCACCAGTGATGCTCAAGAAAGTGTCAGTCACAAAGAATCAGTACCATACATTAAGTTTCATTCAAGATTTATTGCTCAAGCCTACAAGAATCTAGTCAACTAATATTCAATGCTAAATTGATGGTAAATAAAGATCAGTGACTCTAGGCCAGTGTTTTTCAACCTTGACAATTTTAAGATGGATGGACTTCAACTCCCAGAATTCCCCAGCCAGCAAATGCTGGCTGGGGAATTCTGGGTGTTGAAGTCCACCCATCTTAAAGTTGTCAAGGTTGAGAAACACTGCTCTAGGCTGATGACTTACTGAACCCCTCCTTCCCGGCCCTTCCTGTTCTTCTACAGAAAAGCAGAGCTGAAGTATCCACCCCCTCTAAAGAAGGCCATTCTTGTCTTACACTGCTTTCAGGTGCACATTCAGGTGCAAAGGAAAACTAAATAATTTCCATAAATCACTGATCTTCATTATTTTGATCACAGGTCTCTCTACAATAGAAAGCTGCAACAACAGCAAAATCCTTTATTACAGCCTCTAGGCCAGAAAACATTACACAGAGACACATATAGCTAAAATTATTGATAAGACTAAGCTGAGAAGTAACTGAGGTAGATCTTGCAAAGCTGGAATAACATGTGCTCCCTTTGAATGAAAGAATATCAAGACACCTGAGGTACTGAGTTGATACTCCAAGATAAATGTACACCAAGATAAAAAGCCAAGAACTGCACCCCAAAATGTGTATGAGCTTACACTTGCTCTGTTAAGGATTCTATTAATTTGCCATTTATGCATCCTATAATTGAAGCTCAAAAACTAGAACTTTGGGGGGGTGTTATAATTCTGCAAAAGGAATGCCCTCAATATCCTTCTTATTCCCACCTGGAGAACAGACAAAATTATTATATCATCTGCATTTAACAGAGCTGGAATTGCACACTCTGCTAATATTGGAGAGTAATGAAAAGGAGATGTTGAATTATTGAATTAACATACTGATTGAAAAATAGGGAGCTAGAAACACCCCTTGCTTACTCCTTTTTGAATGGAAACAGACAACATCCCAAAAGGTACCACCAGGAGAATCATCTGGCTCTGGGTCAAATGTTAGAATAAAGAGTCCAAATTAAAAGGAACAATCTTTTATCCATTGAGAATCCGTGTAGTTTTTGCCACAGCCTGTCCCTTGGAATCAAATCAAAAGCTGATTTAAAATCCACAAAGGCTGCAAAAAAGAGAGTCTTTGATTAGCAAGGTGTATTTCTCAACTAAATAGCACTGGGCAGTGGCCCAATGTTGAACAATCCCCTCCAAATCCCACTTGCTCATCAGCAAGAATATTCCGACTTTAATCCAAAGCAATAATTTTAAATAAAAATATTTTGCATATATCTTGCTTATTGTATTAAGCAAGCTAATGGATCTGTAATTAGCAGAATTAAATCTATTTTCTTTATTCTTGTAAAAAGGAATGACTATGGCCTCATTCCACTCAGAAGGAAAACATGCTATGCTGTATTTATTTGCCTTTAGTAACTCTCCAGGGATGGCATCACCTCCATGAGCTTTCCAGGTGTCAATTGTGCAATGGGATCCTTAACCTCATCTGTAGACCTAGAGGGCTATTTGAGAGGTACACCTCTGGGTTATTTAATAATTCTAAGCTGAAAAAGCTTTGAAAGTAATTCTCCAAATATCTGCAGATATCTGGAAGACAGGACTGAGCGATTCCCCATAAGAGACAGTTAACTAGCATCAGAACAAGGCAGGAATCATAAGCTTAGCTTCTGTAATTAATCTCCCCAGATCTTCTCTCAATGGTAGCTCTTTCTTAGATTTTAAAAGATTAGCTATTTTTTTTTGCTCTCTGAGCATTGAAAGGAGCTTAATTAGTTGCCAGATTGAAAAGTATAAACTGCAGTGAGAAGGACATTTTTTGCTTCATAATGATCTGTATCCAACCAAAGATTGGATCTCACATAAGTGGGGCTAAAGCAAGTTGATGGGAATCTAGTCAGTGGGGCAGAGTTATCTTAGTTCTCCATATAACAGAAACATGCCAGCTAAAATTAATATCAGTGATATTAAATAATTGACAAATATTCACCATTTTTTGTAATCAACGGTGTTTATTTGGGTTTTAAATGTAATTTTATATCAGGAGGCCTTTGTCCCCAATTAATTCTGTTGAACAACAGCTTACAATACCCTTAAATTGCAAGGTCAAATTTTTCACATCTCTAGTATATACAATTAGGAGACTGCCACAAAAGGCAAGCCAATTCAGGCAATATATTTGCAACTATTTTCACATGACAGATCAAATATAGAACTATGGGCACAAAGGCTTTGCGAATGTGCAAAAGACAAAGATTGTACAGATGAGAAAAAATGTTCCTTTCTTTTTTCAAAAACAAAATGCAAAGAATACCCCTGAAATTATTGTAAATCCACTATCATTGTTTGGACAGGAGGGAAAGGAAAGCAAGCCTGATATATTAAACACCGAAAAAGAGGGAGAAACCCTACATTGAAATTCATTTTTTAAGAAAAAAATCACTACAACAATTGTAATGAATATTCCATCTTAGTCAATTCCATCCTTGTGTGTGTAATTTCTTCATTAAGAGCTGGACAGATAATGACAGTGATAAATAAGGCCTTTTGGTCTTCTGCACTGGTGGAAGTTGATTGAACAGATTACAGGAGATAAGAAATAAACATTTTTAAAAATGAGTTCCTGTACTAAGCAAAATTATAGGAATTTGGAGCTTCTGAAAGTTGACTTCATGCTGTGCAAGCTGAACTGGTTTAGTCAGTATAGCATGAAGATGACTTCCATAAGACAAAGAAAACCTTACATGTACTCCTGTTTCACCTAGCATTCAGAGCAAAGGGCAAATATTTTCACCTTGATAATTTTCCAAAGATTCTTCTGTCCCCCCCCCCCCCAGAAATGGTTGACTATTTAAATTCTTAGTCTGAACCATATAGCCAGAGCTCTCAGTCTCCAAATCCTCTAATGGAGCATGTCAAAGTAAAACAAATGAAAACTATGGAGTCCTGTAAGGATTAGACTAAATCCAATTAAAAAAGAAAAAGAAGAAAATAGTCAAGAAGATCTTAGTTTATGAGAATTGGGCCAAATGATAGATAGATAGATAGATAGATAGATAGATAGATAGATAGATAGATAGATAGATAGATAGATAGATAGATAGATAGGTAGGTAGGTAGGTAGGTAGGTAGGTAGGTAGGTAGGCAGGCAGGCAGGCAGGCAGGCAGGCAGGCAGGCAGGCAGGCAGGCAGACAGGCAGACAGACAGACAGACAGACAACCTTTATTGTCATTTTTTACTGTAGGCACAATGGCACACATTAAAAATGAAATTTAGTTGCTTGCTCTCAAGGTGTACACAAATGCTTACAATAACTGCTATAATGTCTATAAACCTAAATATTAAGGAATTTGATGGATACTATTCTATTCCCCAAATGCCATTACTTATTATTTGACAATAATCATATATATTTACTCCTGAAACTTTATTATAGAATCAATGTAGCAGCAGCATCACTAGTATTTTAGACATGTTTTTTCAGAAGTAAATTGTATCTTGTTCAAAGAAAAAGTAACTATATCCAAGAATGTAGCCTAAACAAAAATATGGAAAGTTTTAAAATTTAGGGGTGTTTTTTTTAAAAGGAGTGTCAAAGTTTAGATAAATAAATTATGTGATGTTGGCATACTGGAAAAATATGCCCTCCACACTTAGTTTCACATAATTAAACAGGACTGAGCAATAAAAAAGAGCAAATTATGTATAATGCTTACAAAATGCAACGAATAGCCAATGTACAAATTACAGCTGCAATCTCATAGCAAGTTATTAACTGTGCATAACTGATAGGAGGATTGTGTCTTGGGATTTAATTTTACTCCTTCGACTGTGCAAATGTGCACAATTATTTGCTCTCTCTGTATACTTTAAGTTGGACTTAAATTTATATTATAGGCTCCTATTGTGAAAGTGAACATTATAAATGCCAGGATGATTGTTGGTAGGTCCCTTCATGACATGCTCAGATATCTCACTTGTGCTGTTTAATTCTTATTAGCATATGGTGCAAGTTCGAAGAAGAAGTAATTACACTCATTCTTTTCCGTTTTAAATTCACATCTGCTGCATACGTGATAGTCATTTGACATAAGCTAAATTTTGTTTCAGAAAATAAGTATCTGTAGCTTTGCAGAAACCTGAGGTGCCATGTTATATCATCATATAAAACAGAAAAATGGGTCACAATATTTAATTATTATTTTTCTTTCCATTTGTGAGTAGTTCTCAGAAACTGCCTGCAGTTTTCTTGGCAGGGTTTTTCAGAAACGGTTTGCCATTGTTTCCTTCCTAAAATTGAGAGAAAGTGACTGGCTCAAAGTCACCTAGCTGATTTTGTGCATAAAGCAGGACTACAATTCACAGTTTTCCAGTTTCTAATCCGATACCTTAACCACTATACCAGGCGTAGGCAACCGTGGCTCTTTTATGACTCGTGGACTTCAACTCCCAGAATTCCTGAGCCAGCCATGCTGGCTCAGGAATTCTGGGAGTTGAAGTCCACGAGTCATAAAAGAGCCAAGGTTGCCTACCCCTGCACTACACCAAGGGAGTGGGAGGGAACAGATTGAGATTGAGGTATCATTAATACAACATTAAAGATGGTATTTTTGAATCTGATCAACAATCCTGGTCTAATTCCTTGAAGCTCATGAAAAAGGTAGAAAAAGAAAAGTGAAGTTTCCAGTGGTCTTCAAACTCCACCACAACTTAGTGCTTATCCACGCTACTCAATTGCCCCATTGCCAGAATGAGAAAATAACTGTTTCTAGAAGAAAGAAACAGAAATCATCCTCTATTAATTCTCCACTCACCATCAGTTACCTCGGGATATATTTTTCCGGTCTTCATGAAGCACATTTTTCCATGGTTGCCACCTAAGACTGCTTTTCACCATTTAAGATACCATGTTTCAATTTGCTGTAGCCTGATCCCAGTAGTCATTTGGCTATTTTCCAGAATGTCTTCAACTGAATCCATGTCCACATTGCACTCTAATAGTTTATGTCCTTTTCTTTACAGAAATGTGTTGAAATAACACATATAGAAGGTTGCTGATAAACAAAAAGCCAGACAGAAATGCAATTTTTAAAAACATTCTTATTTTTGTATTGTTGAGCTGATTTTCCCCTTGGGCTTTAAAGGAAAGAAAAAGTCCAGTAGTGCACCTTTTAATTCTTTTACCAGTCACTTGAGGTACAAGGTTATTGCCCTCAATTCTCAACTAAGATCTATTTAGTCATAGCTGTTTGGGGTATATCTGGTGTCTGGAAAAGTAGTGAAACTATGACCCGCTGGAATTGTTTTTATTTGTATGCACTTTGGAACAAGAACAAGACTTTAAAATCACTGAGCCACAGAGGTACTCGGGGACATTAGATTGTCAATGTAGAAGTTATAGACACTAGGGCAGCTGCTGGATCTCCAAAATGTTCTTCTGCTCCTTTATAAACTTCTTCTTGGAAGACTTGTTGGAATATACTGTAGATAATTTTGGATGATGCATCAAAAAGTCCAGTAGTGCTTAGAAACAGAAAATACTGTAGCCCCTTGAATTAGATAATAATAATAATAATAATAATAATAATAATAATAATAATAATAATAATAATAATAATAATAATAATAATAATAATAATAATAATAATAATAATAAAGTTGGAAGGGACCTTGGAGGTCATCTAATCCAACCTCCTGCTCAGGCAGGAAACCCTATACCATTTCGGACAAATGGCTGTCCAATTTCTTCTTAAAAACTTCCAGTGTTGGCGCATTCACCGCTTCTGGAGGCAGGTTGTTTCACTGGTTAATTGTTCTAACTGTCAGGAAGTTTCTCCTTAGTTCTAGGTTGCTTCTCTCTTTGGTTAGTTTCCACCCGTTGCTTCTTGTCCTGCCTTCAGGCGCTTTGGAGAATAGCTTGACTCCCTCTTCTTTGTGGCAGCCCCTGAGATATTGGAACACTGCTATCATGTCCCCCCTCATCCTTCTCTTCGTTAAACTAGACATATCCAATTCCAGCAACCGTTCCTTATATGTTTTAGCCTCTAGTCCCCTAATCATCTTTGTTGCTCTTCTCTGTACTCTTTCTAGAGTCTCAACATCTTTTTTACATCGTGGTGACCAAAACTGGATGCAGTATTCCAAGTGTGGCCTTACCAAGGCATTGTAAAGTGGTATTAATACTTCACATGATCTTGATTCTATGCCTCTGTTAATGCAGCCTAGCACTGTGTTGGCTTTTTTTGCAGCTGCAGCACACTGCTGGCTCATATTTAAATGATTGTCCACTAGGACTCGGAGGTCCCTCTCACAGTTACTACTATTGAGCAAGGTACAGCCAACTCGCCACAGGACAATTCAACACTGTATTAATCATTTCATTCAGTCACTTTTATTATTGGTGACCATGTTTTCATTGAAATTATTGAGACTCTTGTATTTCTGGATTGACTTTATTGTCTTATTATTGGCCACAGTTCCAGTGAAATTAATTTAACTTTTGTATTGTTGAATTGTCCTGTGACACGCTGTCCCACAGTGAAGTGATCATAGTGAATTGTCCCATGGTGAGTTGGCCACAGCGAGTTGTCCCATTCCATAAAAGAAACACCAGGCACATTTTGAAAGGAACAGATCTACAGGTTTTCTCAAAATGACTTGTGGACAGCTTTGTCGAATGAAATCTAATATCATTTATCCTTCTCTGCACAAAAATATTTGTTTAAAATCCCACAATAGAACAGAAGACAGGCATGAACAGTAAAAGAGATCAGGACAGGAAAAAATAAAATATTAAATCAGGTAAGCCCCCCATTCTTGGGCTTTGCTAGCACAATATTAAATTTGCTAATATTTGCTTTGCAACTAAGAGCAAATTGATGTGAATATTTGACATAGAGTCCACTGTAAAGGGTAAAGAATTATAGGCGATTTTACCCATTCTCAAGCTATAGTAAAGTTGTGTTTTTCATAAAACCTGTTTTCTGTAGGCATTTTATACAGTTCTTATTCTCTTCAAAACAGGAGTCATCTAATGAAATCATGATATCCATTATTTGGCCTAGCATTTAAGTCACTCCTTATTTTTCTATCATTAGGGATCAAGGGCATCCACAATTTACATTGCAGTTAATATATCATTTAATAAAATCTTGAAGAATCTACTAGTAAAGTTTCTAAATGTAGGGGAGCTTATGTCTGGTCTTTCAAATGCAACAATAATTGTTAGATTTCAGTTACAAAGAAATGGTTCCAAAGTTATTCTATTAGAAATGACTCTTGAATAGCCAGATTAATTATCTGTCTGTGTGACCTCAGTATCTGCATTTCCTAACATTTTAATGATTTTGATTTTGTACCAGTAAATTGCCTACAGGGTTGCAGCAGGTAAGCATCAAAAAATGGAAAGATTTCATATTATAATACAGAGCCCAACCCAGGTAATGAACACCATTCATAATGAGTACCAAGAAACCAACTATTGCCATCTGTCTGAATCCCCAGGACAAACAAGCATGATAAATGACATCATAGTAGATAAATACTTATACCTGTAGAAATTCACACAACCTCCTAATGTGCATTCTTTTATTTACTTCAAAATATAAGAAACCTACCTACTATGTTTGAGATTTCTTCTGCTCATTTGGCTGAATATGGTCTTAGTATTCTGCCCCTAACGAGTAGTAGTAAAGCATATTGTTTGTTTCAAACAGCACCATATTGTCCTTGCTGGTAGTTGAAAAGTTTTTACCATTTCAACAACTTCAATATAGTTATATAAAATAATATTAACCTTGAGCCAATTATTGTAAATTTAAGTGACCCTGATAATGCCATATCTATTTTTAGATGCAAATCACTTAATAAAACATACAAACTACATAACTAACAGTTTTTCTTTAAAAGCTATTTGAGTCAGACATATTTTTAATAAATTGGGTTTTTGTAGCAATTTGATTTTTTTCAACAAACATAATTACTTTGACTTTGTATTCTTATATAATAGGATATTAACCTGTACTGCAATCCTTACATGGTGCTTCTACACAGAATGCTTAATTTCAACTCCTTGCATGTTCCTCG
Organism: Protobothrops mucrosquamatus; assembly: GCF_001527695.2. Classification (NCBI taxonomy): domain Eukaryota; kingdom Metazoa; phylum Chordata; class Lepidosauria; order Squamata; family Viperidae; genus Protobothrops; species Protobothrops mucrosquamatus. Next base: position 903,160 of record NW_015386619.1, on the reverse strand, counting down.
CTCTCATTTTTGCCCCAGGAAAAGGAAAGAAGAAAACTACATTTAAAAATAAACCAAATGAAATTTATTTTTAAAAAACCTGATATGCCTTATTACTTGATCATCAGCTTTGAGTGCTGGTAGATGAAACAATGGTACAGTTAGATAATTATGGTCTCAAATGATTTAATTTTTTTTTCATTTAAGACCCAAATGACCGGACTGAAATTATCATATTTTGGACAAATTATGAAAAGATGTAGCTCCCTTGAAAAGTCCGTAATGGTTGGAAAATGAAAGGAAAGTGAAGTGAAAAGAACAACCAGGTGAATGCATCTGATTATAGTAAAGGTAGTCCTCAACTTACAACAGTTTATTTAATGGCCATTCAAAGTTACAACAGCACTGAAAAAAGTGACCGTTATGACCATTTTTCACAGTTATGACTTTTGCAACATCCCCATGGTCACATGATTAAAATTCAGATGCTTGGCAACTGGTTCATATTTATGACTGTTGCTGTGTCCCGAGGTCATGTGATCACTTTTGCTGACCTTCTGACAAGCAAAGTCAATGGAGAAATCAGATTCACTTAACAGCCGGGTTACTAACTTATCAACTGCAGTGATTCACTTAACAACTGTGGCAAGAAAGGTCAAAAAATCACTTAACAACAGAAATGTTGGGCTTCATTGTGGTTATAAGTTGAGAACTACCTCTAGTGATGGATGCACTGTTAGAAGACCTGAATGGCCATACTGAGGATACATCATTCTGGATAAGATCTATCTAAATAGTTGCTAAAGTTAACACTGAGTTTATAGCACAGTCAATTTTATAGGAAAGTCATGTTTCTAGTAGCAATGGGTTGTACTCAGGCTTTGATGAGCCAATTTTTCTGTATTGAGGTGTTTATTCTGTTCATTTTGCAAAGACTCCAAATTTTATGATGTTGTAAAAAAATAAAAGTTTGGCATGATTTTCTCCCCTGACTTCTAACCCATCCAACAACTAAACTATTCCCAATATCTGAGAATCACTCTCTGTTCATGTTTTATACTAGGATTTATCTACATATTTATTTCCTTAAATATGGGATCCTAGCCTACTTTTATTCATTAAAACTGAGAAAGGTTTTGGTAGACTTTTGCAATATATGAATAAGGAAAATATATTTTCAGATCTCCAAGATTAAAAGGTGGCCCGAGGAATGTATTCCATTATAAGAATACTAGACAACCTGTGCCTTGCTGGGTGAATGTTTCAAAGATATTTCCTTATCTAAACAGAGAAACAGAATAATCACAGACAGGCAAAAAAGCAGTGGGATTGGGAGTGACATCCAGCTTTCTGTTGATTTCCCCATTGAATTTTCTTGTGGGATGCTAGCAGGGAGCATCACATCCTTCCTTTCTCCCTTTCTTCCTTTCTTCTTTTCTTCCTTTCTTCCTTCCTTCCCTTTCCCTCTTTATTTCTTTCTTCCTTACTGTTTCCCCTTCCCTCCTTCCCTTAAATATATGAATGATTACTTTTTGAACAAAGGAAGGTGCCAGCACAATTAAAATACATGTGTAAATAAAGTTTTAACAATAAATATAGAATTCTAAGGAACAATGCAGAGAAGTAATTATTCCAACCTAGTGTCTTTTTTAAAAAAATGTTGGAGAAGCAGATTGATGATCCAAACCCACTGGAAACAGAGGGGGTTAAATGCCAGTTTGCTTCATTCCATAATATGGCTCAGTGGGCTTCTCATCACTCTCAGTGGAAGCCTGATAAACGCAAATGCAATTCCACTACACTTTGTGGAACAAATTGCAAAGGAAAACTCAAAAACATTGGATTTCAAATTTATAGTAGCTGGCTAAAATGAACCCACATTTACTGGATATACAGTAGCTTGGAAAGCTCCCTGCTGTGTTTTGCTTGCTGTTGTCAAAAGCTAGAGTTGTGTATTGGCCAGAAGAGCCATGTAGTCCTATAACTATCTTGGTTATGCTGAATTCAGAAGCACCTGCATTCCAAGAGCTTTATATCTCTTCTCCCTTAGATAACAGATAACCCTTTATGTTGCCAGTTGCTTCTAAGTCAATGTCTCACATAATTCTATTGCTCAGACTATTATTCACCAGTTGAGAAACAAACCTCAGAAGGACAAATTATTATTTCCTGGTTTTAAGCCAAGATTTTAGTATTCAGGAGTCCCAGTCCTCATTCTTGCCCAAAATATAATTAAAGGAATAGTGCTCAAAATTGTCACAAAACCTGAAAAAGACAAGCGTAAGTACATTGTAGACACATGAACTAAAATTTATTGCCATCCCTGCTTCCCCAGATTTTTAAAAAAATTATCTTTAGTAACTAGCTTCAATAGCTAGATTCTGTGCCACAACACTAAAGATTAATCAGAATCTAATCCATTATAGCTATTTTACACAATTAATGCACCAAATCTTTGATATTATTTTGTTGCATTTTCCTATCTAAAGATAATTTAAGATAATATAATATAATTAATATTATATTATAGTTTAGGCCAGTGGTGGCGAACCTATGGCATGGGTGCCAGAGGCGGCACTCAGAGCCCTCTCTGTGGGCACGCGTGCCGTCGCCCCAGTCCTAGGCCTTCAGCTGGGTTTTATAAAACCTTTTCGCTTTAGGCCTCCGCCGCTGTGTGCAAAAAAAAAAGGGTTCAATCAATCAGTCAATTTCAACTTCTTGCGGGGGAAAAAAAGATCTTGCAAAATTGGAATTGATTGATTCAACATTTTAGTCCCACCCAGTCTGCCATTACCACCGCAACCACGCCCACCCAATGGGCCACACCCACCCGGCACCCAACGATGCATAAGTGGGTTTTGGGTTGCAGTTTGGACACTCTGTCTCTAAAAGGTTCGCCATCACTGGTTTAGGCCGTGTTCTTATCTATGCATGAGTGACAGATAGGATGCCAAATTATGATTTTAACATAGATTTTGTTATTTGTTATTATTCTATTTTAAAACTTTTAACTAAATATTCCATGAGTATTTTTAACTGTACTGATCTTTGACTGTAATAAACATTTTACATTTTTATGTTCAATATTTAAGAGAAACCATGCAGATGACATGTAAATTCCTTTACTGTTTTTCAAATCTGAAGTGTGTTAAGTCTATTCTCATCTCTCTTATATTATTTTTGATATCCTCATTTTTATCTTCCTCTTTCCAGATGTCTTATATACCAGAAGTATTATAGCTATCAACATGATAGAAGCAAGATATATTCAATGCAATTATAGTTCTCTCAAGATACATTTTGAACTATAAAAACAATCATTATCCATATTATCAAAAGGTGATAATGTGAGATTAATTCTATGGCTAGTATTTATGAACTGTCACCTATATATCTTACTGACAGTTTTCTAAGTATCTAAACTTTAAGCCATTAGAAATTACACTATTTTTGCCCACAGAGTAAAATAAAATTATCTTTCTGTTTTGGGGATTGAATGATTAATCTAACTGATGCTCATAATGAATGAAGTTTTTTGCTCAACATAATTTCTCCCATATGAACTCCAGTTGATTTGATGCTAATGTTAACTTTTTGTTTGTGTGTGCCTTGTATTGTATCATGACAAGAAGCAATCCATATATGTTCAATAATTTCTCACTGTTTAGTTTTGAATGCTGGTTTTTAACATTTTGGGAAACCCAAGGTTTAAGTCAATTCATTTCAGATTACACACATAATGAAAAGTTGGGGTCTTTTCACATAACAAGATGCAGTTTTCTATCTATCTTTTTTTTTTTTAACTCAGCTTTGGATGTTTTACTCTTTTGCTGCTTCAGTATGACCAAAGAAAAACATTCTGATTTAACCAGGCTTTTAAATCAGAAAAATTATAGATTAACAAAGCATGTAAAAAGTAATACTGTAGAAATACTGTATTCCCAGACTGTTAAATCTAAATAAATTTGCCTTTCCTCATTCTGAAACTGCTGTTTGTGGACAAAGACATTAATATTACCTGCATGTATATGAACTACCCTAGATTTCTTAATGGTGTTCTCCTATCCCTGAAATGGCTTTTTGCTAACAGTGTAATGCAGGGATGTCAAACTGCCGGCCCGTGGGCTGGGCGTGTCATCCAGAAGCCGCACCTACCCCTTTGCCGGCAATGGCAAAACCGTCCCGATACGTTGCGCGATGTCACGTGACATCGCGAGTTTGACATGTCTGGGTAATGCATAGACATCCTATAGGATCTGAAAGCAAGAAAGAAGATTACTTTTTATACTTTTATTTATTTTAAATCAATTTTGGCCAATTGGAAGATTGCTTCTCCTTAGGAGTACAGAAAACTATATATGAAGACTTACAGGATTCAGGAAAAAAATAAACAGAAGGGCAATGAACAAAACACAAGTTATCTTAGTTACAACACATTACCTCTGAATTATTGCTGCATCTGTGAATCTCTGCAGGATCAGCAAAAAAAATATTTGCTTCAGGTGAATATTGCTTTAGGGTAAAATTAAAATCCGGCACATTTTATAAATTCTGTAAACCCATATAGAGATGCTATTGGGCCTCATTGCACCCTGTGCAAAATGAGAAAAAGTTGGATTAAGAACTCCAGTAACACCTACATTTCAAACACATTTTCTTGGAATGTGAAGTTGTATTAAACTCAGTGGAAATTACAGAATAATCAATGCCATCAAACGCCTTCAAATATATTGTCAGTTTTTTCCCCCATATGCTTACAAAATATGTCCTTATCTATGTGGTTTAGTCCTCACAACAGCCAATAATATTGCAAATCTATTGCCTGACTATATCAGTTTCACAGCGCTGAATCATCCCTAAATATCAACACATGTACTTGTTTTTGCTGGAAAGCAGAAATAGAGCTATTTCATTTTTGTGCCTCCTTAAACCAAAATGTGGATTTTCACATTTAAAAACCCTATCCCAAATCATTTTTTAAAAATATGTTGAAAAAAGCTGTCCACCACCATCTATTTTGCCACCTGAGCATTTTATCATATTCAATCTTGTTTTATATAATTTCTTTTTGCAATGTTTGCTGTTTCACTTAAGGCATGCTAAGCTTTGGCAATTTTGAAATTACCAGGAAAACCAAATATGACTGTCAGTATTTCCAATTTCATTTATGTATTCTTGATATTTCATGTAATTTCACACTTTAACCATTTGAGAAGTATCTGGACATTTTATTTCTACAAAGGAAAGCAAGACCATCCAGCATTCATTCAATGAGATGTAAAGCTACTTGCATTAATTTACATCACTAGCCATTGAACTTAATATAATTTCTGGGAACTTCCCATGGTTTCAAATAAGAGTTTTCCCATCCTACTAGATGATATTAAGGAGAAAATAAGACATCTTTTTCATGCAAATTAAATATATAAATGCAAGAAACATATGGTGGTAAGGCTGAATGGAGCCAGAAAACTGAATAAAATCTTACCCAATCAACTTTCTCAAAAGTCACTGGAAACCCATTCTGTTCATAAAGCAGTTTTTCCTTCACATTTAGTAATATTGCAAGGACATTGCAGACTCTCAAAAATCTCATGCAACTGAATTTACTTTCTTACACCAAACACTAATGAAAAAGTTAGTACAATAATCTATACATCTCAAAATAACTATTTCACCTGAAGAAAATTAACTTGAACTAATGTTGATGCTAATCTATTCTGTTAGTGGTATCCAAAAACTAATTATGTTTTCCAATGAAGTATTTACAAAAGTGTTTGATGGCTGGATTCTTTCCCAAACCTTTAGCCATACATTTCAGTCATCTCCAGACCAAGAACGATATATGTAGAACTGAACCGTTACTTAAACTAACATCTCATTGAAACATACTGTTAACTTGGCTACAACTGATATATTCCACCAGATCATTGCATGTCTACTCATGGATAATTTAAATATAACATTGCAAAATAATAATTTTCATGCAGTAAGTGTGCTATCTGTCTCTCTGAAGTCAGAATCAAAGCATGTTTGTCTATCAGTAATAACCAATGTTTCAAAATACCAATATCCTTAATAAAAACAACTCTTGCAACAGTCTTCCTTGATGTGTAACAGTCTCTCTTGCAAACAAGTTTGAAAGAAATGAATTCATGATAGATACAATTTGAATGTAGCTAAAAAAAGAAGTAATGAAATGAAGAGTCTGTAGCACCAATAGGAGTTATCACTCTTTTACATTGGATTGACTAGAAGAAGAATGATACATCCTAAGACTTTGGTTGTTTCACTGTTTTAACTAGGAACAATCTCCAGAGAAAGACAGTAGCAGAAACTCCAAAACTATATGCTTTAAACATATCCATCATTTATTCCTTTCATATCTATCATTTATTTCTTTCATTCCTTTCCTTCCTTTCAATATATACAATATGGCAATTCAGGTAGTCTTTGACTTACAACCACAATTGCAACCAAAATTTGTTACTAAGCAAGGCAATTGTTAAGTGAGTTGCACCAAATTTTAATATATTTTTTCATGGTAGTTAAGTGAATCACTACATTGTTAAGCAAATCATGTTTTTGTTAAGCAAATCCAGCTTTCCCCATTGACTTTGTCACAAGTCAGCAGGAAAAGTTGCAAATGGTGATCACATGACCAGGGACATTACTTTATTGTTGTTAAGTGCCCAAGTTTTGATCACATGACTGTGGGGATGCTGCAACAATCATAAGTGCAAGGACCAGTCATAGCACAGATCATTATTTTTTTTCAGTGCCATTGTAACTTCGAACAGTTGCTAAACAAATGTACAGGAAAATAAACAACTGCAGAAATTCATGGTTTGGAATGTTTAATCCTTTCCTTATTTGCACTTTAATTACTAGAATTGCCATCCCCAACAGTGCTCCTTTTCCAGACAATATTTATTAATTAAAAAGCAATGGTAACTACAAGGTTGAATGAAATGTCTGCACCTTCGTATATTTTCAAGCTTGTCACACAAAAATTCACATTTTATCTCTTCAGACAGGTCATAACAGTCCTTTCTACTTATTTGAGTCAAACAGATATCCATAGATATATTCCTTACATTTTGAAAAAGGTTAATGTTGCATGATACTAAGCCTGGGCTTATATGGCAGATGGGAAAAATAGTGAGGTCCTGTTTTGCAATTGCCTCTTGGGCAACTCATGATGTATGAGGCCTAACATGGTCTTGTTGCAAGGAAACTTTCTTCTTGTGCTTCCAAACTTTTTTTATTTTTATTTCAAAAATTTGAGTGTTTTAATGTAATATTCTAAGGTATTAATAGTACTAGATCCAAAGAAATCTACGCAAGTAACAATATTTGCATTTCAAAAACTGTAACCATACGTTCTCTTACCAAAACTTGCATTTTTATACTTTTTAATAGATGAGGCTCTATAATTCATATTCCATGGATTGAAATTTTCTTCTGGGTCATCATAGTCAGCCCATGTTTCATGTGCTGTCATAACGTTGTGAAGAATTTTCTCACCTTTGTTCTCATAACAGCTGACAACAATTGCTGGCTAATTTCAATTCTTCAAGTTTCATTTCTGCCATCAGCATGTGAGGAATTCATCTTGCCACAAAATTATTAATGCTGAAGATCATAAATAATGTGACCCATACATTTCTGTGAAATGCCAAAGGGACAGCAATTTCCCTTTGAGTGATCTATTGATTGTCCTTAATCAGTTCATCAATTTTCCATACAAAAACATTTGCTATCACAGGTTATCCAATTCATTCTTAATAACACAAATCATCTCTTCCCAGTTCACCATCTTTACATGTTTTTTGACTCAGCATAATGCAGTACTCAAGTTAATATAATCCCTATAAACTACTTGAATTTGATAGTGAATTTCAATTGAAAGAACACCTTCACCAGTCAAAAATTCATTTGTGGCATATTGCTTAAAGTTCACTGATGAGTATTCACAGCAGGTTTCTATTTCACAAACAAGAGCAGTACAACCTTTTCTCACATCAACTTTCTGTCCACTCTAGTGAAAGAAAGATACACATCAGGGAAAGAAATGAACACCTCATACACTTCTAGTATGTTAGAATGTCATCTGTTCATGATTTAGATAGAACATAGGCATAACTTTCATTTAATCCTTGTACATCTTTGTACATTAGTAAATGCAACAAACACAATGCAACAAATACAAATCCAAAGGCCTCAGTAGTATAATGCATTACATTATTAGAACAATCAGAATTCTTTAGCAACAACATACTACTATAATGGGAACTAAACTTCAAAATTTAGCTTCTTTTGCCCTTGTAATTCCAACTTCTATAAATTCAGCTCCTATTAGGATAACAATAACAAAGTTTTTTCTTGATTTCAATAAAGTATAATGGAATGTTTGAAAAATATGGGTTTTTTTAAGGAGAAAATGGGTTAGTCATATAAAGGAAGCTACCATAATACCTTACTGGTTGCACACACACATAACACGTCATTCAGTATTTGTTTTAACCAAGTTTGATTGCAGAAGCCATAGTGGCCGGCTTCTATATAACAGTAAATCATAAAACTCATTTTACAAGTCAAAGCAGCTAGATTCACAAATCACCCAGAGCCAGAATAAATCACATTAAGATTTCGTATAATATGTAAACTCAGCCACTACAAAGTTAGTCTTGTTCCTGCCTTAAGATTTATTTTTACAGATTACTATGAAATAAATGTTTCTTAGAACTCGTAGAACCAATCAGTTGCATATTTTATTCCCTCTTTAAAAAGTAATTTTCTAATATTTACACATACAAATATGAACAAGCCCCGAGATTTAATTTCTTCAGACAGCTCTTTGGATTTTTTTTCTCACTCTTGTTAAAGATAGTGGGAAGAATATTTAATTAAAACCTAAAAGAGATGCCTCCTTCTTTTGCTAGTAACTGTGTTAGATCAATTAAATGGGTAAGTAGAAGCTGTCCCCAGAAGGAGTATCATGTGATCCTGTATTGATTAAGACTGCAGTGGAATGTTATTTGCAATTGCATTGCATAATGGCAATCAGGAAGTAGCTGTCATGCTTTCAAAAGACAAATTGCTGGCATCTGAGACAATTCATAGGCTCCCTTTCTTTTTGCTGTTCTCAAGTCACAGTTAATGCATGTTCTACAGGGATTAGTTTCTTAAATCTGTCTCCTTCACTGTCTTCGGCAGTTAAAAGAGAGAAAGAGAGCTCTATAATTTGGATGACCCTGTATTAGAGACGATGTTAACTAACTACAATGTCTGTCAGCATTTCTTAATTTCATATTATTTAATAGGATGAAATTTTTAACAGAATCAAATAATGTAATCAAAGAAATATGCAGCAGCCTATATCACTAAAGACAGAATTGTAGTCAAAGATGATTCAGAATTATGTATTATTACCTCAAAATCTTCATTTCTGTGGCATAACTTTATGAAGGATTGATTTCATACAACATTGTGGACCTATAATTCAAAGAGATGAGTGGTCTGTGAATAATAAGTGTTTTTCCTGAGCAATTTCAGGAATAAGAAGCAGCTATCTTACCAAAGATGTGTTTATAGAGGGGCTAAAGTCCACCCAAATATGGCAAGCAAAGGAATATGTTGAAATTAATATTAATTCTTTTTAAAGTTGCTGAGCAACTTTATCTCCATGTATTAGCAAAGGAAGATTAAGCTTCATTTTGCATTATGTTTTTTACAAACCAGGTTGTATAGAATCATATAGCTATCCACTTTTCAAATGCATCTTAATAAGAGTGTTTTGGAGCTAGGTGGTGACGCTCTCCTTTTCTTTTCATCTCTAACAAGTCAACCTGATCAGGCTTCTTTTTCTGGCTGTGATTCACAGGCTCTTAAGAATGAAACAGAATTTTAATGTTCTCAAGACTGAAACACAGTATTCTTTTTTACTGCAGACAATTAACCCATGCAGCTGAGTGCCATGATTATACCCAAGGAAAAATGAGCAGAGTTTGATATGTTTCATTCCTCCTAGTCACAAGGAGCAGGATTATAAATCTTAATAAGGGGTTAGATTATCAGATCTACACTGCCAAAATTGGACACCTATTATATGGTAGCAATTACAAACAAAAAAAATTCCTCTTAACTTTTTTATTATCTAATGTTGTTCCAACTTTTGCTCTCCAGATCTAATAGCCCTATAAAAGATATTATTCTTAGCATATATTGATCATATTCCCAAATTCCTTGTGTGTCGCAATCACCTTTGACCAATAAAGAATTCTATTCTATTCTATTCAGTGTGCCAACATCAATTGGTTTATCCACCAAATCTTTTTTTAAAAAATGTTGCTGCCTAACGAATTCCAGTTGAATTCATCTATCTCCTACATTTGACAAGTTAAGATGTGACAGGTTTACCTTTCCAGTGTTTATGCTTTACAAATTAAATATATTATGAAGCCCAGGAATAACATAATTATATGTTATTTATTCTGAAGTGAGCTGCTAAATTTCATCCAGGAAAAATTAAAAGCTTGTAAAACTTGAGAGGTTTTCTGGAACTGCAAGCATTGCTGTTTACCTCCTTGGCACTCCTATAAACCAATGTATATGTAAACTGACAACTGATCATCCACGATTCTGTAATTAAACAAAACCAGCCTAGAAGAATATATAATTAATCAGAGGTTGTCTGCGCCATAAGAGTTAATACACCTGGTAGCTATATTAACTTCAGTTAAATCATTCATTATAATGACAGGTTCCTAAACAAAGTTCTCCAGGCAAAACTCTGTACCAACAATTCCAAAATCCAGAAGACTCAAGTCCAAATGTCTTTTAGAAAAGCCATTTTTTTCTTTTCCAAATCCACGTTCAGAATACAGAAAGAACAAATACACAAATCTAAATATTATCAAAAGATTTGATTTTAACCTCTGCATTACTTAGGGTTTAAGTGCCTCGTGAATGACCTCCTTCCTTATAAACCTTCCATTTAAGAAGTAAGGAGGGTGGTGACTAACAGAGAAACTTTTTTTGTTGTGTGCCTCTTATTTGATTTAGAATTCCTTTCCTTAGGAACTTTCTCTGTTTTATTTTTAGAAATGGATTAAGATTTTATTTTCTCAGGCCTTAAATTAGTTGTTAGAACTGCACCATTTATTTGGAAGAAAAATTTAACAGCTTGATTTAGGTATATCTTTAAAAAAATATTGTATCTGTGTTGTTCCAAACACTCCATTAAATAGAAACAATTAAAGTTCCTAAATAATAAATATATTCTTACACATAAATCTAGACCTGCATATGTGATTTATTAGATGTCATCCTTTAAAGGAGTAATTGCTGGTGAACATGACTTAGGGAATACCATTGCAATTAGATCCTGCTTGTAATTTCCTAGGAACAACTGATAGAATTCTGGACTAGATAGGCTTTTAGTATGATCTACAGCTTTTATTATGAGCAGTCACAACTGCTTTTAATTGTATTTTAATCCATTTTTTGCTATTTTTGCTTCTCCCATTACTGTTTTTCACACTTTTCCAGCTTGGATTATCACTGTCATAATGTACTATGTTTTGTGTTTCCTTCTGCTAGAACCTTCCTGATATTTAAGAAAATTTAAAATATGAAATACTTTCAGTTAAGTATCATAGATCAGAATAGACTTATATTAAATTATTATTCATAATATTAAATAATGGTTTTACTTTATAAAATAGCAGTAATGGTCAATCCCGTTACTATCCTTACTCAAAAACTGGTGTGGTCACATATGAGGCAAAATACTTTTGGCAGATGTTAATATACTGTAGTCTAGCAGGGAGCACAACTATTGTATATCTTCATTGAATTCTATCTGGGATGTCATTCCTTCCACTGAGTGTGCAGCTTTGGGAGAGATGCACATGGAGCAGTGAGTAAAGAAGGGGACACAGCTAGATCAGCCAAATCAACCTGGCAATCTATGGAATGACAAATGTTGCAGCCAGAGTAGGCAGATATTACTACTCTAGCTGCATGATATCAAAGTTAGTAATATATTAACAATGGATGTGAGGGTGATCTGGCTGCCACATCTGTCACCTCATGGATCACCAAGTTCATTTGTGTGTCCCCTTCCTTACTCACTGCTCCATGTGCATCCCTCTCAAAGCTGTGCAATAAGTGGAAGATACCTGCCTCTGTTTATAAAAATAGAAAATTAAGATACACTTACCTTAAAAAGTCTTAAAATGTTAGCCACCATGATGGAAACTGAACTCGCTGCTGCACCTATTACCCCAGTTATCTTGTCTGGCTTGGTAAAAATAGGAGGATCTCCATTAGCACATTTCACATCAGACCCATCTTTTTCTATCAAAGCTTGCACAAAAGTTAAAGACTGCTCCAGAGCATAAGTGTCCCTGGAACAGGTATCTAGAATCCGAACACCCAATGTGACATTGGCAAGAAGGTCAGGGTCCTTATTGATCTGATCAATTGCATATAACATTGCCTCAAGCCGATGGATTCCCTTTTCTTTCTTGAGTTCACCACAAGGTACTCCTCTTTCTCCCTTGGCATGGACAGGGAACAATCCTCCCAAGATCACATCTCCATCGAGTCGAATGGAATGAGCATATTCCTGGCCATAAGTTCCTCGTATCATAGGAATTATCCAACAAAATCTGGCTGCAAGCAGGAAAAAATGATGGCAAGATGCTAGAAGCTTGTCCTTGTATACCATTTTTTCTGAAGATGGTGTTGCAATCCAAGATCCAGATTTTCTCCTTGCTACAGGAAGTAGTGGATATTTTGAAACTGTCTCTTCTGAAGGCTATCATCAGTACCCAGCAATTCGGAATATAGGACCTTGTAGTAGGTAGAAAAGAGGAGCTGTTGGCTGATATTTTTAATAAATGTCTTTAAGTAGTTTCTGACATAAAGAATCCATTTCAGTTAAGTATGCCAAGTGGTTTGCTCACTTTTCAAGTTTTTTCGATGACTACAGAGTAATCTTAGAGTAAGTGTTCCCAGAGTCAGGAAAAGGCCACCAATTCAAATCCTTGGATAGTATCTTGTAACTGAAATTCTCCTGAGGTATTAGAGAAAGAGAGAATGTTTAGTTAATTTACCTTAAGGTAGATGTTGCAATTTGTACTACTTCTTTATAGCAGCTTATTTCTGAAATTTTACCCTCATTTTCTCTGACGTTAATGATTGCATTCACACATCAGGCTAAATTGGACCTTGTCCAATTGTGATTTGCAGAACCAGCTAGAAACAAGTCAAAGTCAGTCTTACAAATAACAAAACAACCATGTTTTATTGCTCCGTGTTCTGGTTTGGTTTCCCATCCACCCCTCTTTTTGTTTGGTTACATTTACACTTTTATAGATTAGACAAAAGCTTTGGCAGGGCATAAGAACAAATAAGAAATAGGCTTTTCTTGTTTATTGTAAACAATTTTTTGGATGTCATGGTAAGCTGGAGCAGCAATAATTAAGCCAAAATTTGTACATAGTTTCATATTAAATTTTAAATAAATAATTCACTGACCCATTATAGTAGCCCCATAACTTATGGCTTAGCACCATGTGTGAATTCAGGCCATCTGTCCAGTGTACCATCAACGTGATGCTTTACTCTACAGATTTCATGCCCCATATTCCCTGACTATGTAATTCAATTGCCAGCTTTTACTAATTATCGACCAAGACTCTAATATGGCATCTGTTAAATTTTAATATTGCATTTACCTACAAGATAATGATAAAAAGGATGAGCAATCCAAAGTCTGTGAAAATGTTTTTGACTGAAGTATCATGTGATGATGGTAAAAATATCTCACTGGGATTTCAGGCCAAAATATGTAGTTGAAAATGAAATAGAGGTGGTGTGAAACAGAATTGTCTGTATCAAAGAAGAAAGTGACTGTATTTAGAGAACAAGAATGCATGAAATATGCATCATTCACCTTTCTATTTCAATTTATATTAATTTAAAGAATGTCATCTTATAGGAAACACCAAGTTCCTTTTGCTAATTTAAAAAGTATTCAAACCCAACAAAGTAACCTCCTTGGTACATCAAAAGTATGATGCAATACAGTAATGTAGATTTTGTCTTACTCCATTACATTCAGATTCTTAAAGTACTTGCATTTGAGATAAAGAGTATCAATTTACAGTTGTATAATTATAAAAGCAGAATGTGACTCAGCTAATAATCAAATAGTTGAGAATCACTGGCCATTTATTTAATACTAAACAATTTGTAACCTGTTTTATTCTTCTTTCCACATAATATAGGATTGTGCTGTTTCTTCTCTTCTTACAATCCTCAGGAGAGCCCCAGTAAAGTCACCTCCTCCTCCTTGGTGGAAGTGCCTGCCATTTTGCGGAGGAAAGGAGGAACAAAAGGAGCCATGCACCACAAGGAAAATTGCAACCCTACTTCCCATTCCTAAACCCTACCTTACCACCAAGCATCAATACCACTCTTTTATCCTTCCTTCACTAGCCTTTACCATTAAGAGATTTCAAATTTCAGCCTCAGTTCCAAAGCAATCAATGGCTACTCAACTTCAGCCTCTGCCTTCAGCTGATTGAGTTCAAGGACAAGAGGTAGGCAGGAAAGAAGGCAAGGATACACAACTCCCCATCTTCTCTTGTGCCTTGCAATCTACAGGTTTCTGGAAAATGTAATCAGAAGGGGTGATGGTGCTGAATCAGCCACAAGTTTCCCAAATGTCGTTCCTTCAGGAGTTCTGTATTCCAGAATTCTATAAATCAGTTAATTTGAGTTACTTTGTTTCAATAATTGTTGTCCTATACGTTCTAGTTTCACCCAATTGAAGGTTACAAATAAATAGACACGAGTTTTAGTAGTATATAAATTATCCTATTAGTTTTTTTAATAAAACATCTAAGTCATCATTCTAATAAATTGTATCAACTAATATTAAACTGGTTTTGCACATTACTTTGTACAAGTTATATGTAGGCTTCAGAACTCTTTGGAGACAGAATTTTATGTACTATATATTTAAATTATGTACTATATATTTAAATGTCAACTGAAATCTGAAGATGTCAGATTACCAGACTGTCATGGCTAATAGTTGAAATAACATTTCCTCTCCCTGGGCTACAACTAGAACAATAACTTCAAATTGGAGGTTGAAACAGAAAAATGAGTTTTTCTTTAAAGCTTTTTAGTGAATTAGCTGAAAGGAAAAAAACCTGGCCCATAAAGGGCCTCAGGAAAGCAAGTTCTTTTTCAGAGTGCTGGAAGCAAGATGGGTGTATTATGCAGAGGTCGTGATCCATCTTTCTTTTCCCAAACATTCCATTTGCTATGCAGATCAGAGATGTGCAGTCTAAGATTGGCCTTAGAAATTACAGACATCAGCATGAGTGCCCACATGAGTGCCCACATCTTTTGTCAAAATCATGAAAACAGAGCATCACACTGGAAGCTTGACCCTTTTTGCACTATCCTAAGGCATTAGCCAACAGCTTTTCTTTCTGGTCCCTAGTGAGTGTCCTGAGCTGCCAATCTATTTTGTCACACTAAAAAAGCACGGTGCTTGTGATCTAAGATTCACCATAGAATACCGATAGAATATTGTTCAACCTGCAACACTCTAAATCAGTGTTTCTGAACCTTGGCAACTGTAAAATGTGTAGACTTCAACTCCCAGCCAGAAAAGGAGTTGACGTCTATATGTCTTAAAGTTGCTAAGGTTGAGAAACACTGCTCTAAAATGTTTTAATTCTATGATCCTTGACAGTTTGTCTGCAAGGCTGAGATAGCGAAACTGTAAATGGTGTAAGATTAACATGGTGTAAGAGGCTGAAATACTAAAATACTGCAATGAGGAGCCAATCCCCCCCCCCATTCCCTCCTGAAATCAGCATTTATTGTCCATATAAAGAAAGAGAAGTAAGGAAACAATGAAGCTTGTAACTCATTTCCTGTCATGAGTCTAATATACTGTAAATAAAAAAAGACTTTATTCACCTCAAGTTATAACAATGGGCATAGGAGGATGACCATAGGAGGGAGCCTAAAAATGACCAGAAGACCTACAGCTAAACCCACATTTCTTTTGACATGCCATGATGGACAGATAATCTCTTTCAGTGGCTAATGACATACAGAAGAGGGAGAACAGCAAAGTCAGGAATCAACCAATTACATATTATGAGCTGCACATAGAAAATTAGGAGTGAGTCAGATTTAAGTATAGGCAAGAGAGAAATCAGCAATTAGGACAGCAGTTTTCACAATAATATCATCATCTACTAACTCAACTATGGGAAAAACCCTAGAGAAGCTTCCTCAATGTGACTGAGCATTTGGACTTCAACTCCCAACATTCTCCAGGCAGACTGATCATAGATGAGAATTGAAATCCACAATCTGAAAGGCACTTAGCTTCAGGATACCTCCACCAAGCCATGCTTTTTTAAATCATATTTTTAAATGAACCACTTCTGGCTATTTAATGTGAACCAAGTTCTTATTATTTATAAACCATAATTTTGGCTTAACATATTTATGTCATAAACTAGGGTTTAAAATAATAAAAACTAGGTTCACTTTGAACTAAAATTAAATAACGCTCTTGATGATTTTACTTGATGATTTAACAAAGTAAGTGAACCCAAATATAAACTGTTACTACTACATATGTAATCAGTTAATTAATTAAGGCCTCTCTCATCTGTGATGAGGCAAGAGGGCTGAGCTAGCATGCTTTACAGTGGAGGGAGGTGGGTTGCCACTCAGAAATGTGCCCAACTGGATTTCTAAGTTGCCAGATGTGAGACTCTATTGCTTAAATTGGGCTCTACGGATCAGTTGTGTTAGTTGCTACTTTACCATCTTCTCTGCTGCCTAGCAACTTTCCTGCCTGATCTCCTTGACTTTATATCAGGTGTAGCAGTGCTCCTGGGGGACTTAATCTGCCTTCCTTGGGAGTGGGGTTTGATGTGTCATAGGATTTCATGGCTACCATGACAGCCATAGGCCTATCCCAGATTATCTAAGGCCATACACAGGACAGCCTATATATACCTGATCTGGTCTTCCTGTCAGACCAGTGCAAATGTGATCCGAAAGTGGGGAAGGTTCCTTTGATCCCCCTATCATGGTCAGATCACTTCCTGGTGGCCATGACATTCTCTGGCACTGCCCCTCACTACAGAGAGGCAGGACTTATTTGATCAGTCTATCTCTGGTAACTGATGGACTTGGATGGGTTCCAGAAGGATTTGGGGGTTATTCCTGATGGGCTGCTGCACAATACAGCTGAAGCCTGGTTATCAGTTGGAATGGGGGGAGAGCTTTAGATCATTATGCACCCATATGACCTTTCCCTTGACTTGGATCCCAGCATTTTCCATGCTCTACAGAAGAACTGAGGGAGATGAAATAGGTTAAGAGACATCTTGAGTGCTGCTGTTTGTACAGGCCCTCTGAGATGCCTGAGATGCAATCTTGTCCTGTTTAACAGCAAGTAGTTTGACTCTGCTAGATTTGAGAAGTGGACAAGACTCTGATGACTGTGAGCTTAGCCATCTGCTCTTTAGACCCCTTTCTAGCTGACTAACCCTGTCCGGGAGGTGAGATGTGGGTAGGTTCTAGCAATGTTGAATTCATCCTTGAGGGAAGGGGTTTGCCCCTTTGCTTCATAAAGAGCCATTAGATCAGCTCTCCTCAAGAAGCCATTGATAGACCCCCATTATATGAGACAACTTTCATCCAGTGTCCAATCTTCTTTTTGTAAGGAAAGATATAGAGATGTTGGTTGCCCAGAAGCTACAGAGGACACTGTAGCTTATTTGTCTTTCCGTCTGGATTGATACCCAAGTATGGGTCAGATATGGTATTGGTTGTACTATTGGATGATCTCTTATGGCAGAGAGATGAGTGTAATGTTTGAGTCTACTTAACCTCTGGACATCGACTATGGTATCCTTCTGGCTGAACTTTGGGAATTGGAAGTGGATGGCATAGTGTTGTTTTGGCTCTCTTCCTTTCTCCAAGGCTAGTCTAGTCAGTGTTGATTCGGAATGAGAAGTCTCATTCTCAGCACCTGCTATAGCCACAAGTTTGGTAATTTCTCCATTCCTGTTTAATATGTACATGAAGCTTCTGGATAAGATATGAGGTATCCTCAGTATGCTGATAACACCCAGTTGTATATCTCCATTGCTGGTGAGTTAAGTGATGCTCTTGATGTCCTTTCTCAGTGCCTGGAAGCTGCAGCGGGTCTGGATGGAGAACAAGAGGCTTAAACTAAACACTGGTAACACTCAGTAGCTTTGGGATTTGGAGCCTTCTCTATCTGGGGATTTACCAAATTTGGCCCATATTTGCACCACCCCAAATTGAATCAGTGTTTAACTTGGGGGGTTCTTCTGGACATGTGGTTTGTGCTTGAAGAGAAATATGTCACAAGTGCCAAAAGTTAGAAAATTTTGCCAGGTCCTTAAAAGAAAACCTTTTCTGATGTAGCCCCCACCCTGTGGAACATCAGTCCTCCTGAGGTGAGTCTAGCCCTAACCCCGTTAGCCTTCCAGAAGGCCCTCAAAGCATGCTTTTGTCAATGAGCCTGGGGATCCCATGGTAGGTAGACTGGATCCTATTTCGTGATTATTGTCAACTATATACTGTCTGTATGCTGGCTGCCATTTTCTTTTTTACTTAGTGTTTATTTTGTAATTTAAATTGTGGTTTTATTGGTTTTTGTGTATTTTATTTTATTATGTATGCCCCAAGAGTCACTATGTGAGACGGGTAGCAATACAAATATGATAAATAAATAATTATACCAGCTGCTGCTTTATTTATAACATCTCTTGCAAAACCCTGCTTTTCTGAAAATTGTCTTGATTGCGAAAGGTCCCTTTCACACAGGGGGGGACTATACCAATTTGAGATTAGTATCAATTCTGGATCTCCATTATATTGCAGGGGGGTAGAAAGTCATGTTGGTCCCTGGTTAATTACATTTGCAATCTAAAAGAAATGTTGAAAAGACAATTTTTGCCATTTTTCTTTGGGTGTGGCAAAGTGGGCTTTTCTTTCAGTCTATTGTTTGTTGCTATGCCTTATCAACCTCCTCCCCCCAGTCATACCAAAGAATGAGTTTGCTCCTCTGAACATTCAGGAGCTAGGAAATTTGTAACTCTGCCTTCCTTAAATAAATATAGTTTAGAACAGGAGTAGGCAACCTTGGCTCTTTTATGACTCGTGGCCTTCAACTCCCAGAATTCCTGAGCCAGCCATGCTGGCTCAGGAATTCTGGGAGTTGAAGGCCACGAGTCATAAAAGAGCCAAGGTTGCCTACTCCTGGTTTAGAAAAACAAGGCCTTTTGCCATGTTTTGTATCTTCAGGCAGGTAGGTGGAGAGAGCATTGCTTTGCAGCATAGCCAAGTGGAGCTCTGGAGTGCCATGAAACTACTTCAGAAGATAAGAGAGCCAAAGCATGTAGCTGTGTGGAAGTGCCTTTAGTCAACTACAATTTCTGACAGCTGTTGGTACAACCTTATTCATTTTCATTCACAAGCACTTGTGCATAGGATTGGAACTTGAAATGTGCTTTCTCCAAATTCAAATTAAGAAGACCCTGCAAAAGATTTATTTCAAAAGCCTGTCAAAGTGAGAATGATCTTCCTGCAAAGCAGTCTGAGTATTGGAAGTGTTTTCTTTAAGTGAAAACACTTCTACATTGGTTACTGTATTCCTTTGGCTACTCAGGCGGAATTACCCCTTTCAAACTGCAAACCAATCCAGGGCTGTTAATTATCCAAACCCCACCAGTCAGCCCTGCTAATAGCATAGGTAGATGAAAGGGATGATTGCTGGATATGTAAACATAATTTGCTACATATTAAATAATCTGTGAAAACAAGTGGAGATTTAAAAGACAGTTCTGTCATTTAAGTGTGTATCTTGCTCTATTTTTTCTTACAATGAGCTGAAACCACTAGCCATGGAAATATCAGATATAAAGCTTCTTGCATCTTTAGATTCTTGCTGGAAATAACACAGAGTACCTAGCCAGAAATGACAAATGGCTATTTTACTCTACCCAGTAATGATGGCCATGGGTTATCTAATAATAAATTTATCCCAATAACTCATTCAGCATTTAGATGGTAGGCAGGCATGACCCATAAATGTGAATCATTGAAACACTGGTTGTAATCACACTATATTCAGATTCTAATGATTACCATTAGAGCAAAGGTTTTGTTTGTAGACTGTATCTGCTCAATGTAGTGTCATTTTTATCAACATAATTAGAGTTGACATGATTTCTCCACCATCAGACCATTGTAAGTCATTATTAAAAACAATGAATTGCATTTCACTTTGACAATATGGATGATTAATCTTATGATGCATGTATATGTAGTGCTTTATTCTTCTTATGAAATTTTGTTATATTTTCACACTTTATAAATGTTTCTTATATTTATAGTGAGTGGAAACAAAAAAGAAATCCCACAAGCAGAATAGTACATATACTTTTGAAGTTCATACATCAAACCATAGGATCATCTCTATTGCCAAAGAGGAGAGATGTGGTGCAGTTTATTCTTGTTGATAGTTAAAACCTGGCTGGAAGAGAAACAAATGAATGGTTGAGTATTTTTAATATGTCATACTACAATGTTATGAAAATTACATTACACTGAATTACTGTTATGTTCTTTATGTCATGCAATAAGTAAAAGCTTTCATTATATTCACTGGCTCATTCAAATCACATCACTTTTGCTCTATTGATTAATATTAAATATTATAGCAATACAAATGCAATCATGTGTGCTCCTGCAATTAACAGAGAAATAATTTCATAAATATTTGTTTTCATTGTTATCAGTGAATTTAGACAAATGAAAAAATATTGACTTGTTAGGTTACAAATCCAAATACCTCCTTTCCATATTGTTTTATTGTTATTTATTTTTTGTTGTTGTTTTCATAACCAACCCTAATCCCTTTTATTATACATCTGAATTAATTCACCTATACTTTCAAATTACAGGACACTTATTTTTAAAACAAAAGTTTTAACCAGTAGTTGCATATAACTTTAAAAATGTCTCTGCATTTTTAGGACTAATTGCATGTTTATGTTTATAAGGAAGAATATTATAGAAACATATAATATTGTTATGATGCTCTTTCAAAGACATTGTTTAGATTCAGTAGATATTAAAAACACTATTGTGTCTAATGACTAATACATAGAATCACAAAACTGGAAGGAGCTGACTAGATTGCCCTTGTCTTCAATTGATCATTCCTGAAGTATAATAATATGGCATTCCAATCTCAACTGCTCATTTTTAGGAAAAGACAGAGTTGAGAGAAACAAGTGAGGAAACTGACCAGGAGAAGAAGATGTAGAAATCCAAGAAAGTCACATGTATAAGAAAGCTTTCTCTAGTGCAGTGGTTCTCAACCTGTGGGTCGGGACCCCATTTGGGGTCGATCGACCATTTTATGGGGGTCGCCAAGCAAGGCTGTCCACCATTTTTTTTGTCCATTTTTTTTGTCCACCATTTTTTTCTCCCTTTTCCGGCGGGTGCCTTACCTCCCTTGGGCTGGGCCAGCTGGTGGTCGGCCTGCTCCATCTCTGCCGCTTGCCAGCTACGCCTCGGCCGGTGCAGGGGGCGGAACCACGCATGTGCGGCGCTCCCGGGCAGGGAAAGTNAAAGTTTTTCCAGGAAAATATAGAAAACACAACTTCCACATTGGATCCCCAAACCTGAAGAAGATTACATCATACAGATGTATCAGTAAATAATTGTGAGCTAGGAGTTTTCAAGCTGAAGTTATGGGTAAGTGCAGATGTGCTTTTAGTTATTTGTAAGTACTTGAATCAGTAATAATAGGATTGGGGATAGAGAACAGGACTAAGGAAAGAAAAAAATCAGACTAGTTTGCAATTTGATGTGATGGCTACATCTATTTACCTATTAAATTAGAAAATCAAACATTATAGTATAAAAGAGGAAATTGAAATATTTGTTACAAGGAAACAAGGACTGATAATCAACAAATACAGAACAAAGATTCCAGTCCTAAGTATACTGTGATGATACTAGCAACTGAACACAATTAAAAATGTGCAGGGATAACTATATTTTTCCAAACTTATCTGTAACAGGTTTATGCTCAGCATGTAACTCCACACTGACAATGCAAATACGAAGAAGGAAAGGAGGCTAATGGGACTCATCATTATTCTTATTACAACCTCATTACTTTTTACAGAAGTCGCCAGTGTCAGCGTCAGTGTACTTTATATTAATGGACTCTAAATAATGCATTGCAGCGCTAGCTCCATGCAAACAATTTGGTTCATTTTGGTGAGAGGATTGTTGGGAATTTTGTTTATACTAATTGTACTCAGATGAATACAAAAGTGTTTCACAAGATGATTTCCTAAAACTTGGTATTTTTTATGTTTTATGATTGAATACCAGCAGTAAAGGAACCAGCTGTTAGGAAATATACTACAGACAATTAGCAAAAAATGCCTTGGAAAATGTAATGTGTCTATGCCTACCAATATCACCTTGGGTAAGCAATGTTTTTTTTTTCTATGATACTCATGGAAGAGAAAATTGTATTTTGAAGCAAGATAGAAAGAATGAACTCTTGAAAATAACATGGATAGCTATGAAAACAAGCAAATGGATCCTATAAGCAATGAAATCAGAGTTCTCATTCAATGTCCAAATGAGCAGGCTCAGAGTTTCATATTTTGAGCATATTGTATGAAGGCCTCATTTTCGTACATCTGTAATGCTGAGAATGGAGGAAAGAATGAGAAGAGGGTGATCAACAGAAAGGTGCATGGACTTAATGGGTGCACTATTGGAAGCTCTGAAGATTAGGCAAAGATCTCCCTAATGAAGGTCTACGTATGTGGTTGCTAGGAGTTGACACCAACCTGATGACACATAATCAATCAAATCCCTATGTTTTATCATAGGAAAGTGAAAATTGAATGCTGAATTTCTGAATTTCATTTGACTTGCCTGACTTCCTCTGAAGCCTGCATTTAACTCATGTTTCCATTTGCATTGATTTTGAATGGAATTCAACACTGTTACAACAGAGTATCATGATACCATTAGAAAACTGGAGAAAAGCAAACTTTTCCATCCTTTTATCTGGCTTGATAATTTCCTCAAACCATCTTTTTTAAATACTCTGAGGGATGGCTAGTCACATGCATGCCCAGTTCCAGCCATGCCCAAATGCCACAGATAATTTACCTTAAAAATACACCTCTACATTTATCTGAATGCCAGGTGCTTGACACTGAAAAATATCATTGATCCTTCTAGCCCAATGCTATGTAAGCTGTGCTAACCCGACACAATAGATTAAAAACTAGCCAACCACATTTTAATTTAGTGTTTTGTGCAAAGCCAGTCAGTGTAGTTAATTATGTGTCATGAAACCCCAGAATAATGGAATAAATTATAATTACCATAAAAAGGATAAGTATCATCTGCAACACATCCTCTACAGTTACACTTTTCAGGTTTGTTTCTGGTATTAAAAATTCAAATAATAAAAACTAAGATTTGTTACATAGAAAGTAAATGCTTTGTCATTAATGCATCACATGCATTCATGTTTCATTCAGGAACATTGTTTATGCAAGCAGGGATACACAGAGTCAGATTTTACTTCCTTCATGCAGGTCTGACCTGAAAAAACATGCACAAAGATCATGAACTTATAGGCCATTCGCTATAGTGGCTCTTTTGGGTTACTTATCAACTTTCTGCTGTGTGGTCAAAATGTTTCTGTTTCAGAGGATCTGCAATAACTGATAAGATGGGTGGCTGTTTGGGATGATAGACTTTAAGGGAATGTTGTATATGTATATCATTTCAATATAAAATGTTTAATCTGGCAAATGGTCTGGAGACCATGGAATGGTGGCATATAAATCAATCAATAAACATGGACTGATAACCAGCATGCACCTCACCCAATCCAACAAATAACATGAGGCATACAGCATAATTATGAAGCCCCAGTATCCTGAGATTGTCTTGCCACATTTCAGTTATAGATTATTTATTACTCTTCCCAAATTAAGGATAGAGATTGAAACAGTTAACCTCCCAAAAGCCTTCAGCTCTCATACCAGTGCTTAAACTCCTTGAAAATGCCAAAAAAAGTAGAACAAAACATTCAGTCACATCCCTTCCAGAGATGTCATCATTTACCTAATAGTATTCTGCAGCCTTCCAATAGTATACCTATCTAATGTTAGTTAAGTTTAAACATGTATTAAAAGTAAAAATTTCAAGTGATTTGGTTTTGGTGACTTCATGATCATGCCCATTTTTTTCTTGGCAACATACAAAAATGTTTGTCATTGTCATCTTCCTAGATTTTTTTTAACTTCCCAATATATAGCTCTGACATTTTCTAGTAATATCCTATCCTAGCACTAACCAGATACTGCTTTGCTTTTTTGTGATCAGCCAAAGTCATTTAAGTACTACTACGCAATGTGACCAAATTAAATGAAATCAAATGTAGATGTTATTCTGCTTACTCACTATTTTTCAAAGTTTGGCTCTCCAGCAACTACTCAAAGGGCTGATATAACTCTTGAACCTTAAAAAATTGTTTACCTTATGTGATTTATGAACTGCTAGATTCATACATCATGATAAACCATGTATATAGTTTACCCAGCTGAATTTCAGGTAGGAATTTTTCACATACTGTACCTGTTTGGACTCTAGATACTGCAGAGACAATTTCAGCTTTCTAGCATCCACAGTGAGCTAACCTAATTCAAAAGTAGGTTTTCAAAAGTAGCAACTATACAACATGAAAAATATTGCACTTTACTTTGATAAATTAAGCTTCACAATGTGCCAGTGACATGATTTGGTTTTGGCTTTTGCCTAGAAGATACTTCTTATACTTTTAGTTTTCAACATTGTAAATAGAGCAAAATCTCCCTTTCAGGTGAATTGGAAGATTTGTTTCAAAATAGACCAGAATTCCATATATCTGTCATAATCAAGTATTGACATTCAGACCAAAGAAGGTCATGAAATTAATATATTTCTTAGGAATTTTGGTATCTGAAAGAACATACCCTTAGCCCAAAGCAGTTTTAATGCTTCAAAGTTCTTCTCCAGCTCTTCATGTCTTTATTCTGTACAGTGATTTAGCACATCCCTGGTGCTAAATGAAAATGGAAAGAAAATAGTAATTCCCAGCCACTTCACGTACATTATTTTCAATTACATTTTAAAGAAATGTCAAGCCCATTCGGGCCACACGGTTCAGTAATACATTTTGATTCTCAATAGAATATAAAATTGGTAATGTTTTTGATAGATAAAAAAAGCTGATCATTTGTACATTAAAATCTGAATGTTCCAACAGTATTTCTTTTAAAAATGGAAAATGCCAACTGGAAACATGTTTTTAAATTAAATATAAATGTTTTGTTTAAGAAATCTGCTTCAAATATATTCTTACTTTAAAACATTTCAAGATGAAAAGAGTTAATATCTTTAGTTTCGGTTATAAAATATAACAAAGGCTCAACCCAAGATTTATCCCATCATAAGGATTTAATAAGAAAGGAAAGGAGCAAAGAACCAAACTTTATAATAATAATAATTAGAGAAAAAAGAAGAAGAGCTTGGATTATAGAAGTCCCAGTTAAGCCAAGATTCATGCAAAATATATTTTTCTATCACAGCAAATTACAGGTAGTCTTTGACATTAGCAACCCTTTGAAGTTCTGACGGACACCCCAGAAGATACTTGCAACCCAGTTCTGAAGTTCCAATTGCTGCCCCACTGCAGTCACGTGACTGAATTTTGGGTGCTCAGTCACCAGCCTATGTTTATGGCTGTTTGCTAGGCACCTTGGTCACAGGATCACAATTTACAACTTTTTGTCGAAAACTGGCATTTACTTCCACTTTTGGGTAAAATATCCCATAACAAACAATGGATTCATTTAATAGCTGCAGCATTCAGTTGGCAGCCTCTGTAATGGGCAGGCTCCACTTCAGGCATGAGTCAAGGACTACCTGTTATTGAAAATATGAAGTGTGACAGTAATATGCATGTCCCACTTAAATAAAAAGCACACTACCATAAATGTTAATTGCAGTTGCCTTATTACGGTTGTTGTTCAAGCTAAGTGCAATTCTTGACTGCATGATGAAAGGCATATTTCAAAAAGTGGAGCAGAGAAGAAAAAAAAGGCAGATCCAGGCTGAAAACTAAATGTAATTAAATCTAACTTAAATGAATTTTAACATGATTAAAAATAGATTGGATTTAATTTAAAATAAATACTAATACCATTGAACCTCGGACTTTCAGTATTTCCCACTTTTGTCAGATGAAACATTACCAAGTGATAACAAGCTTTGTAGGTTCCAGAATCTATATTTAAATTCTCAGGAATCGTGTCTAAGTGGGAATAGGAATAGGTTCCTATCCTGGTCTAAATCAAAAATGCAAAAGTCCATGGAGGCAGCTACTATAAAGGCAAACTGAATGAACAAGGAAACTGCCCTGTTTGTGGTGTATTTTTTAAAAAACTTTATGCTGATGAAGAATGACACTTCAATACACATTAGGGCATTATATACTGCTCAAAAAAATAAAGGGAACATTTTAACATGGAACTGAAGGAGTTTGCGTTCCCTTTATTTTTTTGAGCAGTATACATTCATTCAGTTAATTACTTTTTGTGAACTTTTGAGACCTGATTCCTGAAATTTGTATTCCAAGTAGGGATCCTGAAATCTCATAGATGTAAATAAAAGAGTGAATTGGAAGGAACGGTCTATAGTGTTTGCAGCAAAATTAATTTTGTTTTTTTATCCAGCTGTAGAATGTCTGTTCATTCACATAGGCACAATCATTATAAAATACACCTGAAAGTGCAAAAATAATTCTAGAAATAGTAAATGTATATATTTTTGCTGAATGTTTATTGAGTAAACAATTATATTAGTGAAGAAGCCCAAAGTAGTCCTCTATTAGATCCCATCAAACATGGAGCATCATGACTAAGTTTTGCTGAATGAATTACATACTTGGAAGGATATTTCAACAGTATATGTTGGAGATGATCTGACTAAGCCTTGGGTTGGGATCAAATGTATCAGGTTTTAGTCACCACGCCCCCATAAGAGACCTTCATCCAACTCTCATTGAAGTCCATTAAGTTTTATCTGGCACCAATTGGCCATGACTGTTAGTAGGTCAGATTCATTTGTATAGGTAACAATAAATAACAATAAATAAACTCATAGTGCTTTTGAACTCTCTCCTAGTTCCTAATTTCTTGCACCTGACAGTATATCCAGTGAAATTTTTAAATTTCTTTGTATATAAGGAAAGGAAAGAATACTAATCAGAATTAGTAGCAATGGTAGCAAGAGTGCAAGTGAGGATCCTAATTCTTTTCTAAACAAAATATGGCCTTTATGGATTTGTAATTATCAATCTTACCTAGCTTATTTATGTTTTAGTTTTGGTGTTATATTTTACTAGCTTTCTTATAAATGCCAGGCTATATACACTATGCAACAGATCCATATGACTGGTTGTGTCAATGTTTTATTTTAAATTAAAAGGAGGAAATGGTTGCATTCACACAGTGCTCTTAGCTGTGTCAATTATATTTCCATCAGTTGCAGTTAGGTGACATGGCTAAGCTTGATTAGTTTTCACCTTGTTTTGCTTTTTCTGGCTTAGCATGTTGTGAAAGCCAAGCCTAATCATTATATTTGTAGTTCAAGATTTGATATAAACTTAAAAAAATGATTAAACTCAATGACAAATTAATCATGTTGTATAAATACAGCCATTCTTTTAGCCTGTCCCAAGTTGCTCAAGATTCTATAGGTGAACAAATTGTTCGGTATTGAATCAAGCAGTCAATCCATTTTCTTAAGAATATACAAAGCAGTAGCAATAGCAATAACACTTAGACTTATATACTGCCCCAAAGTGCTTTACAGCACTCTCTAAGCCAGTGGTCTCTTTCCACCTTGGCAGCACAGCACGATGTGGTGTGTGTGTGTGTGTGTGTGTGTGTGTGGCAGGCACATGCGTGCACACAGATCTATTGCTGCAAGTGGTGGGTGCGTGAGCCCTCCACTCACTCGAATGGAGCTCTGTGCATGAGCAGAAGATGCTTGCGAGTGGAGGGCACTTGTGCTCACAGGCGAAGCTCCACTCAAAGAGCCTACCACTCGTGTGATTGGAATTTCTAATGTGTGTGCTTGCCCACTGCTCGTGCAAGTGGAACTTTGCATGTGTGCACTTGCTCATCGCTTACGTGGCCCAGTTGTGAACAAGCTGTGGCCTGATAGTGGGCCACAGCACGGGGGCTGGGGACTCCTGCTCTAAGTGGTTTACAAAATCAGCATATTGCCCCCAACAATCACGGTCTTCATTTTACCGACCTCAGAAGGATGGAAGGCTGAGTCAACCTTGAGCCTGATCAAACTCCTGGCTGTGGGCAGAGTTAGCGTGCAATACTCCATTCTAACCACTGCACAATCAGGACTCAGAGAATATACAAATATGCAATCCTATGTGCAAAGGATCTGGAGGTTAAATCATATGATAAATGGTTGAGGGAGTTAGGTATGTCTAGCCTATCAAAGAGAGGGATTAGGGGGAACATGATAACTGTCTTCCAGCATTTGAGGGGCTGTCATAGTGAAGGGGGAATTGACTTATTCTCCAAAGCACCAGAGGACAGGACAAGAAGCAATGGGTGTAAGCTTGTTAAAGAGAGATCCACCCTAGAACTAAGGATACATTTTCTGATAGAACAATTAATTGCCTCCAGAAATTGAGGGTGCTCCATCACTGGAGGTTTTCATGACTGGAGAACTCTATGACAGGGATCCTATAAGGTTCTTGCCATGAGCAGGGGTAAGACTAGAAGACCTCTGGGGTTCCTTCTAGATCTATGATTCTACATTCTAAAAGGTTGTTCCACAAATTGCTGTCCCATGCTTAGACATGGAGGACACCCTACCAAAAAAGAGTTCTGTATTTGAAATTGTCTCTCAAGATCTGCAAGCATAAGTTCTGCTTCCTTAATTATTGGGGTTAATACATAACCAGTATGCCTAATGGGCATCAAAATGCATTTCCTACATTAATTTTTTCAATCGTTTTAAAAATGGGTCAGGCTGGTGGCTTTTATACATTGTGTGACTGAATTCAACAGTATGCTACATAAGAAAGCACTTCTTTTTCTCTCCCCTTCTTCTTTTACCATTCAGCTTTATTGGATGAACTGAGATTCTAGTATTATGCATAATATATTCATGTTTATTGTTGCTTTCCCTTTTACACTTCCTACAAAGTCCTAAATGATATAAACAGGTTTAACAAAGAATTGCTCCAAATCTTTGCTCATTGTATTAATCTTTCCAGCTTGAATTTGTATGGACATGTGGTTCTCAAAACTATGTTAATTATTCTTTGGATCATACCATACCTATATGCAGAGGAGTGTTGTCTCTTATAATAGTGGCAAACTGTCAGCTCTCCCATAGATACTTTCTCCCCAGAGAACTTTTATATTATCAGAGTTCAGTGTCATATCTTTTTCTTTTCATTTTCATGCATCCCAGCTATGGAGGGTGTCTCCTAGATGTTAGATAAAAACAACCCTTATCCACTTCCTATAGATACAGCTGAAAAAGCCTTGAGCATAATTCTGTTAATCACTGTTGTCTTTAATACAACAGAATAAAAAGTTTCAAATGCTGTAGCCATTCTCAATTTTTAAAAAGAGGACCTATATTCTCACTTTAGTCATCTTTTTTTCCTATATTTTTGCATCAAGATTAATACGATAAAATGGACTGTAAACTGGAAAAGCTTGTTTGATAATAATACATTTCTTTTGAGTTGCTACCAAATTCTATTTAATTGAAAGTAAATATATTTTCATACTTCTACTTACTACTACATACACCAATATGAACCATGACCTATCCAGCCATGGGTAGAATCAAATAGTACTGGAACTGAGAACAACTGGAGCATTTAATTAACAATGATCATTAGAGCAGGGCTTTTCAACAGGTGGTACGCGTACCACCTGTGGTACATTAATGAGTGGCAGGTGGTACCAGCCCTGCCTAGCCAAGTGTAGTGGGGGAGGGAAAGAGACAGCACAGGCAAGGACTTGCAGTGAGAGAGTCCTCTGGAACTGCAAAGGCCCCAGGCTCACTTCTGGCTCACCCTCCCCCATGAGAAAGGAGGAGGGGGCGGAGATAAGAGACCCTATAAAAGGGGGCAGTTTGGGCAGGAGAGGGAGAGAGAAAAAAAGCAGCAGCCTTGGGAGGAGGCAGAGTCAGCTGCACCAAAGGGGAAGAAGAAGGAGAAGGAGAAGGAGGGGGAGGATGGGGGGAGAGGAGATCAAGTGGGCTGGCCATGAGCCGATCAACAACTGCTGTGGCAGCCACCTGTGCTGGCAGCAGCAAACAGGCAAGAAATGCAGCAGGGGAGGGGTCACCCTCCAAGAGGAATGAAAAAAGGCAGCAATGGCTGGAGGTGAGGCACGGAGGAGGGAAGGAGATGGAGAGTGGAAGGATTCTTATGTGCTTTTGTGACTTTGAAGTTCTGGGATTTGTGCAATGAGGGCTTTGTGTTCTTAAGGAGTGTTTGGCAATTTCTATTTGGCTGATGGCTGATGTCTCATGTTAGCTTCTATNTTCAGAAGGAGATGGGAATGAGAAAAAGGGAGGCAGGGAAGGGAGGGAGGAAAGGAAGTCCCGCCTTAGCACTTGGCCACCAGCAGCTCTGCCATTGACTTTGCTTGTCAAAAGGTTGCAGAAGGGGATCACATGACCCTGGAACACTGTGACCATTATAAATATGAATCAGTTGCCAAGCATCCAAATATAAATCACACGACCCTGGGCATGCTGCAATGGTCATAAGTGTGAAAAATGGTCATAAGTCATTTCAGTGCAATTGCAACTTTGAACAGGGTTTTTTTTTTTTTTTTTGGTCATCAAGTTTTTGACACCTTGCTAGGTGGTACTTAAATATTGCCATATCCTAAAAGTGGTACAATCGGTAAAAAGGTTGAAAAGCCCTGCATTAGAAGAAACTTTTTTCTCAAACTGCTTTTTCTGCTTTGAGACGAAATCTGATTCCCACAACACATTGCACCATGACATTTTGGTCAAGCCTAGGTTCCAGCTAGTTAGTTTGGGAATGAACCAAATAGGCAATAGTAGAGCAAGAGGTTCACTTAAAATCATTCTGGTGGTAATATTTATCCAAGGGTCCTAGTTTGAGTAAAGTCAAGGGTCAAGTCATATTCTCCCAACAACAGAAAAGACCGCTATACAGGTTGATAAACAAATATGATTCCAGGAACAAAACTTGGCAATTTTAAAACTCTTTTCCCAGAGTTCTTTCCAAAACAGAACTGCAAACAATCACTTCTCACCTAACTTTCAAGAAGAGCACTACTTTTCAGCTTTAGCTTCACACAAGTCTGTATTTCACCACTTCATAAAACTGTTTGTTCTACTTCTTTGTAAGGCTGGATGATTGTTCAATTTCTTTGTAATGTCAGAAGAGCTTCCTGCATCTCAAGAGGTTGGTGGTGTCCAGTAGCAACCTCACCTGCCTCACGGTCACCATAAGCAATTATTTATTTATTGCTTTCTAGTTCATGAAGCTCCAAATCTTTACCTGAACAGTAGTTCTTTCATTAGGGAGTGCAGCTAGGAGAGGAACAGCTTTCCTTAATTCTTGTATATAATTATTTACACGTCCTATTATTAATTACTGAATGAATTATTTATATCAGGGCTGCCAGATTTGAGATGCAAAAATCCAAATGACGTAAGATGAAGTAAGCAAATATAGTTGTTGCCACTTACTAGTTGTCCAGTTTTTGCAATCTAGATATTGTAACTATATCTACATATTTCCTTATAAAAGTTAATACCGTAATGAAAAATTGAGGATATGGAATGGCTAAGAATATGAACCTGGATGCAAATTTCAGATCAACCATTTTGTTTTCTGAGTCACTTGAGGCAAAATGTTACCCTTAATTTTTGCATGATATGGGTAGTAAATTTATTTACCTTACAGAATTCTAGTATGGAATGTTATTATGTTTTAAAATAATAGGTTAATATGTTTGCAAACCACCCAGAGTCACTTAGGTGAGCTGAATAATGTAGGAGTTTGACAAATAAATAATATATGCCAAGATAAAGCATCTACATCTGGGCTGGAAAAATCTGGACAGATTTAGCATTTCATGTATCTCTTTGGTACCATCTAGCCACTGTCTGGATATTTGCAGTTCCAATATAGTAGCATTAAAAACTAATGATTGTAGAACAACAAATCCCAGCTTCCTGTATCATTGGCTGTACTGGCTGGGGTGCTGGATTTATAATGCAGCAGCATCTCGAAGGTGAGAAGTTGCCCATTCAGTTTGGGTGAAGCATATTCAACTCTCATGTGTGTCTTAAACACACATGCTAAAATTATTGAATGTATTGTTTTACAAATATTAACTTGGCCCACATCTGAAAATACCATCATATTTACCTGCCAGATTATATAAAATATAGATTTTATGTATTTTAGGTAAGAGTTAAAAGAATTCCAAATTAGATCAGGAACACAGGAGTAAAAGGAGAAAGCCAAAGTTCTTTTCCATGCTTAATTGATCCTTCAAATATACTTTGCTTGGCATTATAGTTTCACATTCTTGATGCCTTTATGAAATCCAAGCAGACTTTGCAAAACAGCCTGGAGGACTCTTAGCATAGACAACAGACTGCTGCAGCAGTGACCTAAAATACTCTGCTCAGAAAAGCTAAAAACCTGTCTAAACTTGCAAGAGGGCTTCCCTCATGCTGACAAGAATATTCTTTTGAGAAAAGTAAAGAAATTCAATACAAAAAAAATATATCAGAAAATCTAATTTCCAAGGCTAGGCCTTCTGATATGGTCAGGAACAGAAAAAAGACCCATTTGTCCCAAAGTTAACATTACTGGCCTTCTGCTGCCAAGTCACTGTCAGCTTCGGTTATTGGCTGACAGTTTTACCCAAACAAATCTTCCTTTGCTCTGCCAACTCTTGAAACATTTTCTTTCATTGTACAAAAACTGCCATTTCCACTTTCTATGAGACTTACAGTAATGTGAAGCCACTTGTCAGCCTTTCATTCTTGGCACCTAGGTATCCTTCATCTGTATTAAAATATTGTATTAAAGCATTTTAATTCTCAAATTGAATCCTTTTTCATTGTAGGTAATCCTTCTGCCCATCACCTAAGTTCATCCAATAGCAAGTACATACTACTGCATTTTGTGGGACATGCTTCAGATTCCATCTGCTTAAGGTATGGGAAGCCAAAATATTCAGGCTGCAAGCATACTTTCACTACTGTGATCTATTCAAGTGCATCAAAATCTGCTATTACCTTGATAGTAAATTTGCTTTGAAGAGAGCCCTCTGTTGTCAATTTTTTAACCTGTCTTCCTTCTATTCCTAAGGCACTACAACACTAATTGAAAGATTGTAAGTACAAATATAGCTTGGGCATTTTGTTGCTGAACTGTTGGCAGTGCTTTTTCATTATTTTTCTGCCATTGAGATACACAGCATGTGAATGGTCAGATTGCAATTACAGGATTTGGTCCATTTTTGCAAAAAAAAAAAATCCACAGGATATTTCATAGCATGCTATTAATTTTTAAGTGTTTAGTGTGCAAGAGTAATTGTATCTTTGTTTATACACAAGTGACACAGCTTTTTCTTCTTAAATCAAGAACCAGGTGTTATTTTTATTCACATTAATCTTTATGTAAGCATGTACTGTAACAATTTTAAAACTTCAACATCTCCCCACCCTCTGCCCAAAAAAAGAGTGAGGAACTTCTTTGTAAAGACAAATATATCAGCCTTGATTCATCCTCCATGCTCCTCAAATATATAATTGCTCTTGATTATTTGATTCACTCTGCATGCTTCTAAAATATATAATTGCTCTTAATTAATTGATGTAGTTGGTGTATATGTGTATGTGTTGAGTGTGATCCATTTATCTACTTCAAAATATTTGCAGCAAATATACAGACACATTAGACATCTCCACAAAGGTTGAGAATCCTTTAGCAGACACCTCTGAGTTTCTTCTATAAATAGCTTGATTCTTTATTTACAAGTGAAAGAAACCTCAGGAGAACTCCTTCACTTCCCACTCCTCTAAAACACCAGCACCAGGTCTCAGTTGGTGCAGTAGTCCTCAGGGAGCTCCAGTCATGTTCTCCACAATTTGACATTATAATACCCACCAAATATCCAACTTTATAATTGATGCCGAGAGACACCAGATGCCAATCCTAAGAATATTTCCTCCTGCTGTTCTCCCCCCCCCCCCCGCCCTCCAATCGCTGGAACAAATCTTTAGGGAGCAAACCTATCCCCGTTTCTCTCTCCTCTCACATGTTGTAGGGGGAGCTGCTTACATTTAAATCCTGAAGAACTGTACGGGGCGGATTTCCCAAACCCCAGGGAACTTTGGGGCAAACCGTGTGGAAATTCGCGTCCGGGGGGAAAGATGTAAATATTACTCCAGACTAAGCTCAACGGATAGGTCGTCTCCGATCAAGGAAAAACCCAAGCAGAACATTTCCAATGCACAGAACCATATAAAAATCAGAAGGTAGTAATAGTGCGGTGGAAAACCATAAATAAGCACAGGAGAAATGCCGCCCCCCCCCTCTCTCTCTCTTTCCTTTGAATAAATTGGGATAAATTTGAATTTCAGTCCTGCCTCCCCCTTAACACAAGATGCCTGTTTGATCACTGCCTGTTGGCAAAGCCCAATGCTTTTTTTTCTTTCTCTCAAGAGTCTCCGGGTTTTGAATCTCTTCCACAAAGCTGCACGAAGTCCGGCGCACACACAAGGTATTCCGATCGTCCTGGCGGCCAAGGTATTATTAACTAAGAGAGAAACTTGCCTTCCCGCTTGTTCTGCCCCTCCCGGGTCGCCCTCCCCTTATTTTTTTTTTTCCCCCGCCGCATTCCCACCCCAGCCAAACCAGAAGGGACCGTACGCATTTTTATACATGCACACACACACATATATACACGCACACACATTATACCTCTTCAAATCCCCCCTTTCGATCTGCATTAGACACAGCTCCATCCTGCCGGTAGCAGCGGAGGTCAGTGATGGAATTAATAGACGCCAACGCCGCCGCCCGGATAACAGGGGATTAGGTAATTTCAGTCCACGAGCCTCCCTCTCAGATCTACTCCCCGCCCCTCTCCACACATTCTCCACCACCACCACCCTCCGCACGGGCGAGCGAGTGCCGCCTCCCTCGGCGGAGCATCGGACGAGGCAGGGTGATCCCAGATTTGCTGCAAAGATCCGGGGGGGATCTGCCAGACCGACCCCCCGCTTTCTGCGCACACCTAGTTCTCCACAGCTTCGTCCTGAACCTTCCAAAGTTGCCGGCCGAGAGAGACTCTCGGACTTAGGTTTCGGCCCTGCGAATCTGCCGAGCTACTAAGGAGGAAAACCTCGGCTGTCTGCCTCGCTCCCCCCCCCCCCCCAGCGCCTCGCGCCAGTCAGTAAAGTCTAAACCGAGTCAACTTGATGCTTGCGCTTTCAAGTTGCGGCTTTTTCCGGGAGGCCTGGGGGAAGGAGGGGGGGGGAAACTGACCCCACGCAGCTCCGCTCACTCACCCGGGCTGGAGACGGGCCCTGCGGGGGCTTCCTTGGCGCTCCATGTTCCCGCCCGTTGCCTGCTTGCGAAGCGGGGAGCGAAGGGAGCTCACTTGTCGCTGTTCTTGGTGCTGAAAGCCAGGCAGCGCTTCCCGAGTCTCTTCCATGTGAATAACAAATACTCCCACAGGCAGCCGCTATTGGTCTGTCTCGAACAGTCCCGTCCTAATCCCCGTTTAGCAGACCATTCAGCCTAACCGTGGCTGAGGGAGAGGAAAGAAAAAAAAAAAGTATAGGAAGCTTTCTCTGTTTCCCCCCCCCTTCCCTTCCGCAACGCACATACACAGACACCCTCCAATCCCAAATTAGGACAATTGCCACCCGGAATGTTCGGAGCACTTCCGAAATGCCGCAGCCTTTGAAAAACGGGAGAGGGGAGGGAAACAACTCATAGTGTATTTAAACACTATCCTCATCTTTTTTTCCCCCCCACGTTGACTATGGTTTGGTAAAACCACGGCAGCTTTTTCGTACACCCCCCCACCACCACCACCACTTCTTCCTGCGCCGTTCGCCTCTTCCCCTGCAAAGCTTTCCTGCAAAGCACCCGTTGCTTCTCCTCCCTCTTCGTTTTCCTTATGCCGCTCTGACACCGCCAACGGTCAGAAAAATAAGTGTTTGCGTCGGGTTTGATTTCCGAGGCAGGAGAAGCTAATTAGGGAACTCGGCGGGAGGAGCGGAGGCAGCGAGGAACAGATGGGGCTAATAAGGACTTGGGGTGTTAACTGCGGTTTCTCTTGAATGGAGACGAGCCATTCAAAAGAAGCAAGGAACCGCAGGGGGGGGGAGGAGGAGGAGGAGGAGGAGGAGGAGGAAGAGGAGGGAGACTTCCCCAGAGTCAGGTGTGCACGCGAGGGCTCGTATGAATAGGTCGGGCGAAAAACGGCGCGAGTTGCGATCGAAACCCCGCTCTGCGCCCTAATGAGCTTCGTTCAGCTGGGAGGCGGTCATTCTGGGGGGAAGTCGGAAGAGTCTGAACCGAAGAACGGCGCTGCGGGTTAGTTGCCCATCAAAGTTTGCAGGTGGGTGTTTGAAGCGGCCGTCGCGTCTCTCCCTGGGGTGGTCTCCGAGTTGGGGAGAGTGGACTTTGTTAAGAAGGATCCCACCCTAAGGAGCGCGAACGGTTCAGCTGCGTGGGGTGAGCGTTAGCCGAAAGGTTGAAGGGATGCGCTCCCTGTTGTTGGAAATGAGAAACTGTCGCGAGGATCTCTTGCGTATTGCAATCTTTCTTACTTAATTTATCTCCGGAAAGAAGGTACTCCCTTCCTCCGCAGCGGTTTTCGTTCGCTTTAGTTCGCAATATGTGATGCCGAAAGAAGGGGAGGCGGGATCTCCCTGGCTTCTCAGCCCGGCCCTTTGGCTACTGCTGTTAACACGCTGGCCGTGTCTTGATGAAAAAGTCCCATCTTGAGGCAGCTGCTGGAACTGCAGGCAAAGTATTTCTCGATCCGCTCGGTGGAATTATTTTCCCGTCCGTTTTATTCTTTCGGACGACGTCGGAGATCCACGTCGCCGTACGAAACGGAGACAGAGCCGCCCTAGGAAAGGAGACGGACTGCGATTCTAAATTAGAGGGAAGCCTGAAGATGAAGGCCGAGGGATACCACGGAGCAAGCGGGAAAGATACAGGATTCGCCGATCTCTCCAAAGCTGAGATCGTCCAAGCTGAAGAAGAGAAGCTATTAGAATGGGACGCGGAATTCTGCTTTTTTTTTCCAATCGCAGCTTTACAGCACAGACAGTACATAACGCGGGGAAGGCAGCATTATCGAGAAATATTGTTAAACATTAAATAAGAATAACGTCCTTGGTAGTCGAAACATGAGGCAAAAAGTATCAAGCAACTAAAATACTGTTGTTTGTCAACAGTGTTCGAATTTCTGAAATACTGAAATAGCCGTCCATTGCTGTCTGTGAGTTTACTATATCAGTTCATTGCTAATAATATAAATAACTCCTGTTATTCGTGTATCCACTCCAAATCTTGAAAAATCTCAGGTTTGGTTTTGTTTACTGCTCATATTTGTCTGATTATTTTTTCTACAAGGTTCATATTTCATTGTGCAAAATAGTTATAGAATTTAGTGTCTAATTTCTTAATTTGACCTATAAATTGTGTAGTATTTATGAACATAAAAGTTTGGTCCATCAAAATGGGAAGCAAAACTGGGCTTTGCTTGGTTACGTATACTGTAATATACTGTAAGGTTTTGCTACTTTCCTGATCTACCTCTTGGAGTTCCTAAGGAGCACAGCATTTTGTTAATCAATTAGTATTATGTACTGCACAATATTTTGCATTCTTAGAAGTATCTCCATATAAACAGCCTTAAAGTGTTTCATCACAAATGTTTCTTGCTGCAGATCAATCAGTGATACAGTTTTAAAGTTAAAAGGTAAGCATACCTAAAGCCTTATGTAACAGATTAAATTTTAGCAGAGACATTTTTCTTTTTCCTTCATGAATCTTTGCTCTTGCTGTCTACCATGAGAAAAAAAAATCTGCCTTTTCAGAATGGTTATTGTATCAAGTACAATTCACTCATTATTAACCAAGTAAAGTTACTTAAATCAGCGAGTTCCGTCCCACAAAGCACCATCATCTAGATTGAATGTAGTATAAACATCTGTTTATACTGCTTGTTGTAATTTTTGAAGCTAAATGATGCAACTTCATTTATGCAGTTATTGATGTCCTGCATAATTCTTTGCAATTCACTAAATCACACAAATTCATAAATTGGTGTTATGTTTTGCAGATTGTAGCTTTTTAAAACAGAGCTAATGAATAAAAGTGAAGAATGAAGGAATAATCAGAACATCACAATTTCTCCCTCTGTGTAGGACCTGTGATTGAAAGCAAACGACATAACAAAACGTATGGTATGAAAAACATGGTATCTCTTGTGCTATTAAGTGTAGTATATGTATAAGCTTTTTAAGTTATGATTATGCGTAGTTTCATATGTGTGTGTGTGTTTATCCTACAGTGCTCTATTATAAAACATATTAAACAAGTTCAGAATGAGACAAATCAGAATAATTCTTGTACTGCTGTGCATGGGATTGTCATTTTGCTGTTAAATAAAAGGTTGATATTTACATGCTAAAATTAAAACACAGCCAAGATCCTTAAAAAGATCAGTGTATGTAATGAGGTTTTCTCCAAGTATTGAAATCTCTGGTTCCCTTTCTTAATACTAGCTTGGCATAGTACTAGACAGTCTGTAGGCACTGACAGATTTTAAGGATCCTTAAAGTGAGGAGTTTTTTTTAATTATAATCAAAAGAGTTAAAGAAGCAATCTGCATCTAGTGTCATTACATGGTCTTAATTTGATACTTTTTCCCATAAATCAGCTTTTGAATCTCAATTCAGGTTCTGAAATATCCAACAGAAAGAGATTGATATATATCCTGACACTTGAAATTAGTCTATAGTCAGACAATAGCTTAGAAA
This sequence comes from Protobothrops mucrosquamatus, assembly GCF_001527695.2. NCBI lineage: Eukaryota > Metazoa > Chordata > Lepidosauria > Squamata > Viperidae > Protobothrops > Protobothrops mucrosquamatus. The sequence continues at coordinate 863,863 of NW_015386619.1, read as the reverse complement.
TATAATTCTTCAATTCTCAAGAGTTAGGTGCCATTCTCTTATCAGGAGGAAGAAAAATTTAAGTGCCTTAGGAACTTATACTTCATGACATCATATCACTTCTATGCAAATTTTAATATAATGCAAACATTTAGAGGTCACTCCAAGTTTGGACTGTCAGCCTTCAGTCTTACAATACTGTAGCAGTAAAAAGATTAAACATTTGCTTTTCCAAATACTTGCTGCTGATTAAAATGACACATTCCAAAGTGCATCATCATGTCTTTGAACTTAAAATGAAGCCATTCCATTAATGAAGGCATTAATAATTTTTTCTTCATCATATTTGTAGTTGCATTGAAAGCTATTGTGTATCATAAGATACAAGAGCTCTACTAAAATATTAAGAACATTCTGGATGATAGGAAAGACCCTTTCTAGTTGAAATGAAATATCTAGATACTTCAACATTTATTGCAGCTGGACAGCTATTAATTTACTGCTTGGATGATTATGGGCTTATGTGTGCATGTTTTTAATGTCAAGAGTCACTTTGAAAAAGTGAATGTGATCAAGTAAGAAATTGATAGAATTGATGAAGTCTGGAAGCTATATGCTTGACCATTTATAATGAGACACTCATTTATGGTGATTCTATCCCAGCCTGATGTTCTACCTATTTTTTGCCATATTGCTCTAAAGCTCAGATCATTCTTAATGCCCATAACTGAGTTACTAAGATGTCTATTAGGAACAATTACAGAAAGAAACAGCCACTTAGGATGCATTCTTACACAAACATGGGTCTTTAGTTTCATATATATATATGAAATAGGCAAGCTATAATTAATTGCTATCATATAAATATTTCTCACCAAGGGCAGCATTTCAAGGCCTCTCTGTCTTGTGACTAGTATTTAGGGTTAATGATTCTAGCCCTGTTATATCTTACTGTTGTAGTCTAATGACTGGTAATCACTGATGGTTTAATTAGATAAAGTTTAAACCAGACATTTATTGAATAGTTACAAGAATTCTTACAGAGTTGCAGCACTTGCTATTATTAACTGCCACCTCATTTGTCATCTTAATGGGATTTGAAAAAGACCACATGGCTTTCTATCTGATGACTGATATAAACCCTATTGTAGCAATAAATTAGAAATTTTTAGAAAGGGGCAGGGGACATTTTTGAGGCAAGATATAATCAGATCTCTTGCAAACTACTTTTGCATATATAAAGATATGCAGAACACTTTGAGGTGAAAAAGAAAGGCTGTGAAGTGTTTTTATATTGGAAGATTCAATTTTTATGCACATAATTTATAATCTTAATGTTTTTGTTACTTGAATCCATTCAGAAAAATCTTTTGAAATGTTTGGGCAAGCAAAGATAGTTTAAGGATCTGAAACACTTGATTTTCCACATCTGCTATAGTTTTGTCTGTTAGCATAACACAGTAACCCACTTGTTACTGTTGTGTATGTTAGGACAGAATCACAATTCACTGCAGAAAATATGTCAAAACTGATTCTTGCAAATTAAGGCAGGTTCATTCAGTAGATGGAAAGAAATAGAGAAAACATATTATAGCTTAGTATGTCTAGCAAACTCAGTTTACAGCTGCTAATTCTTAGACATAGTACCATCATAATATAAATTTAGGAACTACGGTAATTAAATTACATGGTATTAAAAAAGAAAAAAAGAGGAAAATTAGTTATGTAAATTTAACTAAATGTACAAGCTATAGAGAAATTAGCTTACTCTTAATGGAATCACCTCACATTCACAAGCATCAGTAACTGACAAGGCAACCAACAATTGGCTGGTAATTTCTGGAATGACACTGGCCCATAGGATAGGAAGCCCAAATGCATCCATGCTGATAAGCATATATTTGCACACTTGTAAAATGCCATGCATTCTTAATGTGTCTATTATTTACCTGGTTAAAAACTTTGAGGGGAGAGTCACTATAGTTGATGATATAGTGATGAGAGATTTGGGTATGTCCACATTTTTTAGTGCTAGTGGAATTGTTTCTCTTTCAAATCACAATCTGTGCTCCAAGTGTCCTCAGTTTCCCCCATAATTTGCCAAGTAACAGGAACAATGTGATAGTGAAATACACAAGCCCAAAACTGCCTGCCAGTGCAGAAATCTCTAAAATATTTGGCTATAAAGTTTTCCTAAGTACTGTTTCTGAAAACAATGTAGCTTAAGCTACTTTAGGTTTTAGGCCTGATTACAACTCAAAAGTTATTGACATGAAATGCACTAGGAGGAACTGAATTAGTCCTGGGCAGCAGGCGGTAACCTGAAAATCTGGGCCTTCTACACCTTGGTTGTATTCTTTTCCCTGGAAAGCTATCTTAAAAGAAACTTGCTTAGTTTTTACCAAGATTAACACTGCTTCAGTAGAAAACCAATTTTCTGCTAGCATTACATTGGCTCAAGGATAAGATGAATCTGTTGTACCTCTGGATGGTTAACTTTCCAGAAGAGAAGTCAACAGCAAAAATTTAGAAAGCTTTGGTCTGACTTCCCAGGCACTTTTAGCTTATCACTGCCTGAGTTCAAAGATATCAGACAGCCTTTACTCAATCTTCTTGTTATATCTCTAGCCAATCCCTATTTTTTCTTTTTTTAAAATCTTTAATCTTTCTCTATCCTGCTGTTCTATTCCTTGGTTGATATTCTTTTTTGTATTGTTTACTCTACTTGAGCTTTGTTTCCTGGAGTCACTGAATTTACTTTGTAAGTAAATTTCAACAGAGTATTTTATATATTTAGAATATAAATTAGCATTGAAGACAGCTAATCAATATGTTATCTAAGTATTATTTTATAAGCTTATTATTTTCCTATTTTTCTATCTTCTAATATTTTTTCTATATTTACCAATATGCCAGACACAGAACCTTTATGTAATACCCATGCATATGTTCTTATTTAAGAAAAAAAAATCATCATATAAATTCAACTATATAAAAATCAGTTTTAAAATAACCTCTTTTTAAACTACAGTTGAAGTTAGGCAATTATCAGACTTCTTCTACATTAGAATGGACAAATTTAGATTTGAAAAGTCTTTCAACTTGCACATCATCCATTACTATTGGATAAAGAAGTAACTTAATCTCAATTTAAATGGGGTTCCCAAATTGCGGTTCATTAAATTCTTTATTGATAGCCAGACTGGTATGATAATTAAAAACACTAGGTGAGAAACTAGGAGGCTGTGTGTTCCAATACTGCCCTAGGTATGAAACCGGCTGGTTGACTTTGGGACTGTCATTTTCTATTGGTCTTAGAAAGAAAATAATGCAAAAAACCCCCAAAACCTGCTGGGACCTGTGCAGGCAGTCATCAGGAATCAAGAAAGGCTCAAAGACATAAACCCACAGACAAAAATCATCTAGTAAGTAACGTTCCATACAAAGACTAATAATAATAATAATAATAATACTTTAATTTATACCCCGCCCTTCTCCCGAGGGACTCAGGGCGGCTTACAGGTAAGTAAAAACAAAGCTATACAATAAATATCTAAAAACCAAATTAAAATATATATTAGATAAACCTGTTATTAGAAAAATTATAAAATCCCTATTAAAATCCCTATAAACCCCCCCCCTAGGCCAATCCCGCTTGATGGAAAAGCCATGTCTTGAGGGCACGGCGGAAGGAGGGGAGATCCGGAATAATCCGGATCTCTGGGGGAAGTTCATTCCAC
>NW_015386619.1:811975-856684 GCF_001527695.2 Protobothrops mucrosquamatus | reverse complement strand
CCTCTCGGGGCTCCACACCCCTTCATCAAGGTGGGCCCTTGAGAGTGTACTGGGCCAGGTCTGCGCGGCGGGGGAATCACGCAGAGCCAGCAGAACCGTCCTGTGGAACATTCAGTAGCAACAAGTCCGGCTGTGAGAAACCAGAAAGGGGTGAGGGGGGGGTGAAAACAATCCTCGTGGAGTTGGTAAAGTTGGTAAAGTTGGTAGAAGTTAGTGAGCCAGGCCAAAGCCCAGCCAAGTCCACCATCCAACCTCCAGGCCTCCAGATCACACTCCTCCTCCAACCAAGTCACCAGCCCGCCAGGCTCTCGAACCGGAGTATGCCAAGTCCTCCGCCATCCGGAGCAGGGCCCCAGCCAAGGTCTTCCAGGTCGTATCGGGTCCTCTGCCAGCCGAAAGCACGGTCACAGCCACGATTTTCCGGGCCTTCCAGGCCACACCGGAGCCTCCGACGGCCAAAGACCAAGTCCAAGCCGAGATCTTCCAAGCCGGAACAGGACCAGAGCTGGACCCTCCAGGGCCGAAAGCACGGTCACAGGGCCGAAAGCACGGTCACAGCCACGATTTTCCGGGCCTTCCAGGCCACACCGGAGCCTCCGACGGCCAAAGACCAAGTCCAAGCCGAGATCTTCCAAGCCGGAACAGGACTAGAGCTGGACCCTCCAAGGCCGAAAGCCAGGGAAACGAGGCCGGAGGAGAGCGAGGCCGAGGCCCAGGCCTCCACCACCAGGCCGTCCGGATCCTCCCAGCTGCAGCCGGACGCACCAGGCCCAGGTCGAAACGGGCCGAAAACGGGCCAAAAACGGGCCGAAAACGGGCCAAAGACGGGTCGGAGCCAGGGCCTCCACCGCCCGGCCGCCCGAGTCCTCCCAACTGCAGCCGGATGTGCCAGGCCCGGATCGAAAACGGGCCAAAAACGGGCCGAAAACGGCCGAAAACGGCCCGAACGGGCCATGGCGGGTCGAAACGGGGGGTCACCCACCCATCCAGTCACAGTGGGCCACCAAAACGCCCCCAAAACACCCCATTTCTCACTTGCCAGCTCCGCTCGCTACGGAGCAAACCACAGTAGGTCCGCCATCTTGGACATGCGCACTGCCTGTTCAGAAATCCATAGGCAGTTCAAAGTGCCCTCCACTTATTTTAATAATTGTCATTTTTACCGGTATTCACAAAATCATTAATTGGGGTGATCATGCTGACAAGTTATTAAATGAGTTGGAGAAGGGGAACTCAGATAAATGGCATTTTCAAAAATCACACCCTGCAATATTTTGTAGAGTGAATGAAAATATTTCAATCCAAAATCAATTTGATCTGCAAGGATTGCATGCAAAACAAAGCCTAACTGGATTTTAGCAAAGCATCTTTCATGCACATTAAATTCCTTGGAAAATAAGTAAATTCAGCAATTAGATTATGAATGGATATAAAAGCCACGAAAAGTAATTATTTTTTTAAAGATAGTTACAGGAAAGTCAGTGTGATGTAGTATATTATTTTTTATTACTGATCAGAAACTTTCAGAAGGTTCTTTTCCTTATTCAAATTTTAATTATGCCCACATTTCCTTTCTATTTTGTCTTTCCTTATGAATTGTCAGGCTGTAGATAGACAGAAAATCAGAGAAAAGAGAAAGATGGAGAGATATAGTAAAGAGTTTAATATGGGTTCACGACTATTAAATATGTAGTGAGGCTAAGATTCTTAGTGATAGTATAGGGTTAGAAAAACAAAAACTTTCCATTGTCCTAACTGTAGAAGGAAGATTTACNCTGCTGACTGCTGACTGGTAGCAGTCCTGATAGGCTCAAGGTTGACTCAGCCTTCCATCCTTCCCAGGTGGGTAAAATGATGACCCAGATTGTTGGGGGAAATTTGCTGACTCTGTAAACAACTTAGAAAGGGCTATAAAGTGATATATAAGTCTAAGTGCTATTGCTATACCTTTTTCCTCCTCCTATTTTCCCCACAATAACAAACCTTGAGGTTGGATGAATTGAGAGAGTGACTGGCCCAAAGTCACCCAGCCAGCTTTCATGCTCAAGGCTGTACTAGAACTCATAGTCTCCCAGTATCTAGCCTGGCGTCTTAACTACTGGATCTGTATAGTTAATAGTCAGGTGTCAGTTTAGAAATTACCCTGCCTAATATTATCATACATTTTTAAACAAAGCAGTATATAATTTTCACACTGTAAATGCTTAAATTCAGCTAGATTACATTCTTTAACTTTACAATATTAATAAATGCATAATATACAGATCTTGTAGGTAAGCTTTTACGTACCCAGAAAGTGCACCTACCAGAGAAGGAAATATGTGCCTAGAAAATCTAAGAAATATACAGTATGTAGTTGTTATCATCAAATAAAGTAATAATAATTAGATTCCAATTTGATATTAAGGTCCCATCACAAATTATATTGGGAGAGTTGCAATGAAGTTTTTGCTTAGCCTGCTTCCCCCCTCCCCCCTCCCCAAAAAATCAAGTCTTGTAGTAACTTCTGGGATGGGGAAAGGAAGTAATTTGGAATAGAATAGAATAGAATAGAATAGAATAGAATAGAATAGAATAGAATAGAATAGAATAGAATAGAATAGAATAGAATAGAAATCTATAATGATCTCCTTTGTTTTATCAACATTTTATAACCAGGTTACTTTTATTGCACCAGAGCCTTTGCCTCTTCCCTATAAGCATCTTCCTTGTCATCCCGGATAAGACCCACCACTGCTGTGTCATCTGCATACTTCACAATATGATTCATAGCAGATTTGGCAGAGCAGTCAAGGGTCATCAAAGTGAACAGTAGTGGACTCAGGACACAGTTCTTGGAGAACCTATACTCAAGAAGATGGAATTGGAAACTTTCTTTCCAACTCGCACAACCTGGGGCATATCAATAAGGATAGCAATACTGTACATACTACTCCATAGTGTTTTATAGCATATTGCCCCCAACAATTTGGGTCTTCATTTTACCAACCTTGAAAGGATGGAAGGCTGAGTCAACCTTGAGCCAATCAGGACTGAACTCCTGGCAGTAGGCAGAGTTAACCTGAAATACTGCATTCTAACCACTACACCACCACAGCTCCTATTTCATATATATATATGATATATAGACAGGTACAGACATAGATATAGGATATAGATATAGGATATATATGTGTATGTATGTGTGTTTGTATAGCTACCTGCTTTAAATAACAACAGTAATAACTGTCACTGCTCTTAACAACAACAAAAATACAGAAATAAATATAAGTTTCTGCAATAACAACAAAATTATGTACTAAACGTTTTCATTGAGAAGATTACTGTACCAGAAAAGAACTGGGACCACAAATTTAAAGTTAGTCATGCTTATTTTTGAAAGTATCACAGATTATGGCACATAAATGTCAGATCAACTATTTGTATCAAGTAGTAGTTCTTCTTGAAGTGCTTACAATGTCTTCACCTGTTCTAATTTTAATAACATTTTCCCATTTCTTTTGAGACATTTTTGCTTTGGATAATAATTCACCAACAATGTGGTTTATGGTACAATTAGAAGTTCAGAACTAGCCAGCTCTTTTGGACTATTTTAAGCTGCTACAGATATGCCCCCTTTCCTCTGATCAGGGAAAATTGCCAATTTGGTGTTGGCCGTAGGAGAGACTGGACACTTGGCTTTTACAGAGGCATCCATCCAAGTAAAATCTAACCAGTCATCTTCCAAAATGCTTGTTAGGTCTTAAAACAAGTTCCTTATGCGCACAGATCTAGTGGTCTTTTGAAAGCACTAGATTCATCTTTTAAAATAGGAATAGGAATCAGTAATATTCTGTGAGTGATGAAAAGCTAGAGTTGTAAAATATACTGTATATAGAGAGAAGCTTGTTCTACTATCCAGGCAGTGCAAATCCATCAGACAGCAAAACTCCAGAGATTTCAGTGGCTGTCTGAAGCTCATACACACTTCCTTCCACAGGCAATAGAAGTGAAATCAACATTCAGTTAATTAGGCAGACTGGGAGTCAATACAGTAGACATAACAAAGCTGTGATCATTTACAACACTGAAGTCCTGAGTCAAAGCTGAACAATATAGTTACAGCAAGATCAACACTATCTATACTAAATCCCCTTTAAGCAACAGAAGGCATTTGAGAACTCCAGCTGTTGGTCCTTTAGAAATGATTTTTCCCTACTTGACAGCAAAGCATATTTTGTTCTTATATGGCTTCAACATTCAGAGGATGGTTATGGCATTGACCTAGTCTCATAAATGCCAGTATTCCAAGTGGCTAGGTTCATGGGTCCAGGTTAAGAGTTCTGTGATACAAGGCTACTATAGGTGTGCTACTTGATTCTCCATTGTCTTTTTTCCAGATTGGGAAGAAACCAGATCCTCTTCAGCCTTCTCTTTAACTCTGATCAGGAATCTTCCTGAAAACCCATGACATCTAATTTTTTCCAGTTTACCTCCACTACAGTCTTCTAATATTAATTGTTTCTGCTTGTTTTCTGGACTTCCTGTGCTCACATTTTAAGCAAAATATGCATTAGCAAATACACACAAGCCCACCCGTATGTTGAAATGAAGAGGAGGATACAATCAGGGAGACTGGGAGTATGAAAACTAAAATGAAGACAGTTTAAATAGAAGAGAAGAAGGATAAGGTAGCATTTTCAATCACTTGAAGAAATTCATACTAAAAACGTCAAAAATTTATCTCTGTCATATACTGCAGAACACGGAAAAATGCATCTAAGTTACAGGAAGACAATTTCTAGATGAATATTAGGGGAAAATTGTAACTGTATGAAGAATTAAACAACAGAATAATTTCCATGGTGATAATGGGTTACCTTCCATTTAAAGGTATTCAGGTTGAAACTGGACAACCAGGATGTCTTAATTTGGATTGTTGCACTGAGCAGGTCTACAATAAATGTTTCCTTTTAATTTTAAGAAAGAAACAGGGTGTGGAATAAGAAGAAAACACCTGATCATCAAACACCAAAATGGCAAATTAGAAACACAAGTCTATCATAAAACTACCCACATCAACCAAGTGCTCCACTACCAAAGTAACAACCCAGCCTCTCATAAGAGAAGATGTGTAAGAACACAATTTAAATGAGCACAAACACACTGCAGCAATCTTGAATATCAGAAAAAGAAAACAGATCATCTAGCAAACCTCTTCCAACAAAATGGATATATCCACACAATTTTATCAGAAAGTGCCTGATCACTCAACCCCCTGTAGCCCAATCAACACAAGCTGTAAAAAGAATACTTTTACCATACATCAAAAACATCTCAGAAATCACCAACAGTATTATAACAACATGGCATCACTGAAGCAAACAAACCAACTAAAGCCTTCCAAAACATCCTAAGCAAACCAAAAGACCTAGCAGCCCCAGAAAAATAAACAGGACTCAACTACAACATACATTGTAATGACTGCCACAATCACTACATAGGACAAACAGGCAGAAGACTGGCAGAATACATCCATGAACACCAACTAGCAGTCAGAAGATACGATGAAAACTCTTTAATTTTGCAACATACGGACAGACTTAATATAATTTCAATTGGGAAACTGTGAGCCAAGCCAAGTTTAAAAACACCCAGAGTATTCCTAGAAGCCTGGCACTCTGAGAAATCGACCATCAGCAGGCACATAGAGATAAACAACATCTATATAACATTCAAAAGAGACAATCAAAAAGCCAAAAAGGAAACAAAACAAAACAAAACACCTCCTCACCAGCAATCAACATCCAAATGAGATTAACACTGGACCAAGACCAAGATTAACACTAGATCAACAATCAAGGAGTAAAAAATACCCCAATCAAGGAACTACCAGCTCAGACAAACAGTAAACAGACTAATCAAGGAACCATCAATACCATTCCCACTGACACAGAAGGGGCAAGTCAGTAGTAAATGACAGCAAACCCCACTCCTCTCTAGCACTGATGATGTTACCTAGTTTGATAAAGCAACCAAGTTCAGAGAGCACTAAGGACTAATTTGACTTTACTAAAGAACTGTGATTCATGTATAAGCAATGTGCTTAAAACACAATTGCATTGCCTTTGTTATATGATAATATTTTTATTTGAACCTTCAGCTTTTCTATGAGCTACTAAATGTATTCAGTAGGAAAACTTGATAGTCTTCTAATTATATTTATTCTTTCCATGAGTAAAAAGTTAATGTAGGCCACCATCCCATTCTCTCCTCATTCTGTTTCTAGGGAGAGAGAAATCAGGATGAAGTCAGTGTGGATTTATCTGCGAAAGAGAGGGCAGGATTGCTCTTTCAATCAGCCAAGAATTGTGTCTTACTATTCCATACAGCTATACAAATTACAATGTCAGAATATGTCAGCATATAAAAAGATATGCAGTTACCATTTTTATTTTATTTTTTAAAAAATCATTTTGAGATGCAGCCAGCCTGATGAGTTTCCAAGTGTCAGGAGGAAGGAACTTCTGTTATCCTTTCTGGATAGCAATTTAAATGTCATCTTTAAAACTCCTGAGGATAGGCCTGTGAAACGTAATCGGCTCCCATTGTGCTATTTAATCATTTGAGAAGCTGCACCTGCTATTTCTTTCTACCCTCCACATGTATCAAAAGGTACGCATCATATTCAGCAATAACCTAGCTTTACTGCTCCTCATTTCATTTTACTTCCTTTACCCATTACATTCCAATTATCTGATCCTATCTCTCTGGCTTCTACTCACTATGGAATTCCTCTTTCAATGAATCAGTTATTTACATTTATCTTTTCCCATTATATGGTTTACATTTTTGAAAACTTTTCTTATTAGTAGCTTCTTGTTTTTTTCCATGCATATTGAAAGCTGCTTTATTGGTAAAAGCAAATCCTTGTTAGATCTCACCAGTTCCTGCCTCTTTTCTCCTCTTTGATCATTACTGTATCTCTTTCCCATGCTCTGTTAGTTTCACATTTGAGACATGTTTTATAAGAGAGAGCAGATTGCTCCATTTCAGTAAATTATTTTAAACTATATACATTGAGAATAAAGTACAGCTGTGCAAACTTGCAACATCTGTTCATATATGACCCGTATTTTCTTGGTTGTCACAGAATATCTTTTGTTCTGAAAAGAACAAGTCCAGTTGCTTGGAATACTTCTAGAAACAAAAAATATGTATTATTGAATGGATTGTATCTTAAAAGAACTGGTAAAGATTTGTTTGGCTAAAGCAGACTGAGCTTGATCTAGAAGCTTAAACTGCATTTTGTAGGCCTTGGAGATGAAAAATTTAAAGTTTTCTGTCTTAAAAAGAAATATGAGTGTTGAGATAATTGGTCCTATTGAATCACTCAGTGATAAATCTGAAATAACATTAATTCATATTTCTTAATGGTTTTAATGCTCTGATATGGGAAATTATCCTGAATATTTAATACAAGAAAGCAAATATATTGAGCAGATGTAACAGACACCTGAAAGAATGATACTGTGTGTTCAAAATATCCCGTTCTGTTTAGAAAATCAAGTCAATGAACTTGACAGGACAGTAGAGAGCTTAGAAGTTTAACATAACTGAAGGAATTGTTCAAAGCAATATCAATGTTGGTATATATTTTTGTTCATCCATGCAAGGAAAATACATGAATACTGTAATGTTCTTCAAAACAAAACTGAGATCTTTGGAACAAGCATAAAGTAATAGTTATGCCGGGAACTTTAATTACTCTGACAACATTTGGAAGAAAGCTTTGTAAATAAATTTGACAGGTTACAATATGCAAATTTTGGGAAATGCAGTGCAGATTTATACTGGACATTCCGTTTAGAATTTTGCTATTCTGCAAATCGTTGAGAATTCATAAGTGTAAGGAAGAGTGTTTATTGTATGTTTGTTGATTTAGGGAAGCACAAGATAAAACAATGGCAAGTTTTGCACAAAAGTAGAATAACAGAATGTTTGCTGAATTTGGAAGATGAGAATATGATGGAAATAAAATGTGTGAGAATAAACATGTTATAAATGGCTAATGTTGAACATTGAATAAAATGGGATACACCTTTTAATATGTAAGTGAAGAAATGTATAAAGAAAGTTTATGATATCAGCAGTATATTGGTTTGAGATATAAATATATATGTAGTGCAGGTAGTGCCATATTTTTGATTGAGAACATGAACGTTTGCAACAAAAGTTAGGTTCCACTCATCCACAGCTAATCTTACCAAGGTTCATTTGAAGCCTGTTGTCTCCCATCCAGGCTCCTACAGCCTCCAGGCACTGTGAACGGGCAGCCACAGCATCATTTGAATCATTGCTTTAGTTTAGTATTTAGTAAATAGTAAACCAATTGCTTTGGTTTAGTATTTCTGCTGCTTAGCCTAAAAATTTAGTGTGATGAATATGTTTATGTTCTGGTTGATAACTGAAAGTTAGGGTTAGGCTTAGGATTGTGAGATATTTATTTTGAACTTTAAGTAACAGAATTTGGCTCTTGTTCCTTTCTTACCCACCAGTGAGTTCTGTAATCAAAGGGATATCTTCAAATTCATTCTAGATAAGATATCTGTGCAATATTCAAAAGCTACATGCAGGAGTTAGAAACACAGTAGGTTCCCAAGAAAGAGCATCTGCAAATAGCTTGGAACTACAGAGTTAATTTTTGGGAAACCTACAAATCACAGATCATGGAGAAGGACATTAAGAAAAACAAAAGAGTTTCTTAGGGCTTCCCGTTTTGCACAGTAGGGCAGCAGCCAAGGGATCGTGGGACTCCGCACCCTACGGCTGATTTCTACCTGCTAGGGGACACTAAATGGGCCTGAAGTCGCCCTGTAGAGGCAATAAAGAAGGAGGAAAGTCCTGCCGAGTGCGGAGAGATGGAGGTCGATCTGATTGGTCCAGGAAAAGCCCTCCAGAAACCAGCAGGAGGAAGGCTAGCTTAACTTCAGAGTCTAGCCCAAGCTACAAGCACCCGAAGTTCAAAAGCACTATTTTAAGTTGACTGTAAACAACATGCTTGGAACAGGGTAAGAACAGTGATTTTCTCTCTTCTAGTTGATAATTGATTTCCTGGAGAGAAAAAAGAAAGAAGCAAAAAGCATCCTAAAGTGAGAAGGAGGGGGATCTTTGCCCCATCCTTCTATGGATAGAAGCAGCGAATTAAATCCTTAAGTGGGGGCAGAAATATACTGAAATGAAGTGAATATAAGACCTAAATCTGAATAAGTTTGAAATTGGTGGAATGTGTTAAGATTTCTTTTTTGAATCCTGAAAATAGAAGAAAATAATAGTTTATTTTGAAAACTGAATAACAAACTAGTGCTGACATCTAGTGGTGGATGAAAATATAGTAGTTGCTTCAATACAGGAACTTCCAAAGCCAGGAAAAGATAATTTGTTTTGGGGTGATCTTCAATGTCTTAATAATAGAGAACAGCTGTGACAAAAAGAAAACATCTTGGGCTACCTAAAAAGAGAGAACTATAAACTTTAGAAGAAGAAAAAAATTGATCTTTCTGGATTACAAATGCTTATTCAACTGTGACTTTAAAGCTGTCTGCAGAGAAAGGAAAACCCTGATTTTTGGCTATCATGGTAAACCAGAGATCTGCAGAAAGAATATACCAAGAAATACTTTCCAGGAGGAGATATATGCTATGTTAAAACTAATTCAAACAACAATGAGGAAATTAAAAATAACTTTGAAAATATAAATGAATGCATCTCTAATTTAACTTTACAACAAAAAAAGAAAATACAACAAGAAAATAAAAATAGAGAGTGAGCAGATAAAACAGAAAACTGATGAACAGAAAAGAGACATTTAAAGATGGAACCTAACAACAGAAGGAAGTATGACTCAACCCAGGTGGAAAAAAACTTACAGGAAATAATGGACGTGGAAAAGATAACTTATACTTTAAGATCACAAAATAAGTCTGAGGACAAGAAAAAAGATTTGTCAAAATGGATTACAGAGCTGCCAGGAGAACTAAGAGAACTTAAGAGACAAAATATGATAAGAGAACTTAAGACAGAAAGAAAAAAAATTTCAATGAATATGAAGAAGCGAAACCTTCATATTAAAACATCTCACCTGATTTGTCTTTTGTACCTACAACAACTTCCACAAGACTATGGGAAGACTCTTTGATTCAGAGAAACATATTGATCAGGAAAGATGTCTGGCAAAAAAAAAAGGCTAAAGTGAGAATCAAGAAATTAGATGATGGGATCTATCAAAGGGAATATTTGAAAATTAAACATCTGTTTGAATATGGTTAAAGAAATAGAAAGATTTTGGATATAAGTGAATTTTAGTTTAAGAGGGATGAGCTCCTCAAGTAATGTAGTATTTTTTTCTTTCTTTTTTTCTTTGTGTTCTGTTTTTTGACATGAGAAATATAAAAAAGTTGGGATGGTTTATATAAATAAAATGTTTTAGATACTTAAGTGAAATTGATCTTGAGAAAACTTTGAATGGATAAAATGCTTTGATTAGATCTAAAAGATTAGATAATTGGATTTATTTAAATGGAACACTTAAAGATTAAACATATGCTTGAATATAGTTAAAAAGAAGAGGAAAAAATATGAGGAAAACCAAAAATCTGGCACATATTATCATTTGTGGTGGACCTGTGTTAAAGCAAAAAAAAAATGTACAAAAATATACATTTGGTTAGAAAAGATGTTAGGAAAACATGTAGATTTTAAACCTGAACTTTTCTTACTAGGTATAATAGCAGAAAAAAATGATAAGCAAAGTGTATATTTAACATTGCATGTACTAACAGCATTGAGGATTGTATTTGTTCAGCACTGGAAGTATGAAGAAACACCACTAGATCCAGAGATAATCAAGAAGATATTGGACTGTGCTGAAATGGACAGACTTACATTGAGGATCAAAGAGGAAGAAGATAGAGAATATTTTTAAACATGGAATTTATTTTATCAGTGGTTGGAAAAAAGGGGTAAAGACTAAGAATGTAACTTGTATTATTAAGCAAACAAATTAACCCAGACAACACAATGTTTATCAAGCACTAATCAATAGAATAATAATAGAAAATTAATTTTAAAAATTGAAAAAGAAAAAAAGAAAAAGCAAACATTCTTTCAGTGAGCAGCCTAGACATTAATCCTTTCTTAAAAGAGCAACTATTGTAGCTTGGACTAACTCTAATTTTAAAAGAACAGTCCTGCCTCTGTCAGTTTGGATGCTCAGTTTTTGCATCCAAATCTGAATTGCCTCTGTTGCTTGCTGTTTCTCTGCCCATTTCCAAACCCTTATAAGTAAGACATCCAAAAGTGTGAAAAGATTTCATCTTATTATGGATCATTCAAATCCTTTTCTGAAGTCAGAGACACTTAAAGTAAAACCATAGCAAGAGGTTCAATCAGGACAATACAGAGACAAATTCACAATACCGATAATGGTGAAGTAGGTGACATTAAAGGAGGCATCATCATTAAATGTTTATTTGCCGCAGTGAAAGAGTACATTAGACTGCCTATAATATCATACTAAATATTCTTTCACAATGAAAGTCAGTGCATTGAAAGACATCATGAATACAAAAAGCCCCAAATGATAAAAGAATAATCATGAGTTGTTTTAGACTTAATATGCAGACATGAATATCTAAAATAAGATGCCATGCCTGCATCATATCCTCATTTGTTAAAAACGGAATTGACTCAATTCTGTACTGTTTATGCAAGGCAAATCCTTGCAGCCTTTTGAAAATTAAAGATGCAGCAGGTACAGCAAGATGTTGCCACATTTCACTGGTATATCATATTTTATTTTACTAACTGAAGGGCATTTATTTAAGTTTATTTACTAATATCATACTCAGGCTTCTGGATAATTCTTTAAAGTTTATACCAACTAATAAATGCTTCCTGTGAAACTGTTGTAATTACAGACTGGATCGGGGGTCTTCAAACTTGGCCCTTTTATGACTTGTGGACTTCAACTCCCAGAATTCCTCAGCCAGCGTGCCTGGCTGAGGAATTCTGGGAGTTGAAGTCCACAAGTCATAAAAGGGCCAAGTTTGAAGATCCCTGGACTGGATCAACAAAAGTATTGTTAAGCTTAAGAGAAATCACTGTTTCTCTGCATTCTGCTTTTATTTGAATACATCTTGTATCTGCATTTAGCTCTGAGTCTCTTATTAACAAGCTGGATTGTTAATAAACATTGTGGTGACATGCAGACAATAACACATATGCATACCTGTCCNAAGGGCCAAGTTTGAAGATCCCTGGACTGGATCAACAAAAGTATTGTTAAGCTTAAGAGAAATCACTGTTTCTCTGCATTCTGCTTTTATTTGAATACATCTTGTATCTGCATTTAGCTCTGAGTCTCTTATTAACAAGCTGGATTGTTAATAAACATTGTGGTGACATGCAGACAATAACACATATGCATACCTGTCCCTTTGTGTCCTGATTAGTGCACATTTGAGGACCTCAAGGCAGTGTGACAGAATGCAATTAATTTTGCTAGTTTCTGGGCAAGATATATTTAACTTGTACATACTTTAATCTTGTATTTTATATTTTAAATTTTATGTTGCATATTATGCCTTATCTTAATTGTGATGCTTCTGACACAAATAAACAAAAACAAGCTGAACATATCCAAAGGAAAGCAACTACTATGATAATGATGTTGGAAGGAAAAGCATGAGGAAAACTCAGAAGCATTTGTTAAATGTAGCTTTCAGGTAGATCTAGCAACTATCTTCAAGTATCTGAAAAGTACTTGGAGACTAGAGGTCATGCAGAAGATGGAAGTTGAGTTGCTCCAGGAGAAAGAACAAGAAGCAACATGTTTCAGTTACAAGAAGATAGATTTCAATTGGACATCTGGGAAAAACTTCCTAATGATAAGAATTGTTTAATAATAAAATAGACTGATTTAGGAGTGAACTCTTTTTCACTAGAGATCTTTAAACTAAGACTGCATGGCCATTTTTCTGGGGAAAATATTACTATATTGGATAGGATGTTGGATTATATGATCTTCAAGATCTGTTCCAACTTTTCATTGTATATGATCTTCGCTCTGAGCTGTTCTAAATAGCAGGTATTTAATGTATCATTGCTAAAGCATAATTTTCTGGATTGCTGTCTTTCTTTGGTCTTCTCAGAAAACCTTTGCACATTAACTAAACAATACATACTTGTTTCTAAAATCTTCAGTGAAATTTTGAGAAAACATTGTGTTTCTGTGTGGATCATGTTCATGATTGCGTGAATACCATCAATGTAATTTTCTTTGCTTTCTATCAGCCCTTCGAAGTGGAAATAGAAAATGAAAGGATTACAGGAGTGCAGTTTAATTGTTGTAAGGTATAATAACAGAATAGCAGAATTTTGAAACCTCTGCCCCCTTTATATCAAACAAAAAACAGAGAGTTCTTTATCATGCCGCCTCCTTTCCCAGGATTCAATTGCATTGTATTTACCATTGTGTAAATTCCTCAAGGTAATCTAGGTAATCCTTTGCACTCATTTCCAACGCCAGTAAATTTACTCTAACAGGTTTTGACATTATGCTGAGTAGAGCAATCTCCATTCCACTGTTGAAAAAATCAACCTTATCCAGTTACCTATGGATTGCAATGAATTAAATACAGTTGTTATGATAATTAGCTCCACAGTTTAATTGGTCAGTACAGAATCTTGAAAAGATTGTTGTTGCTTCCACATCCTGAAAACAGATTTCTAAGTGAAGAGCTATAGCAATGACTGCAGAGTCACTAAGAGGCAACAGTAAAGGAGTCCAGGGAACCCATACACCCATTTGCCTGCAGGCTAAAGCTGAAACTTTTACACCTTTTCCAAAAAAACCCTCTGCTTTCCTTCACTTCTGATAGCCCCAGGAAACAGCAGTTTTGTTCCCCATTACCAACTGTGCAAATAAATAAATAAATGCATCAGTAAAATGAGCAAGTATTCTCAAGGCATGCAGAAAATAGTTGACCACATAGAGTTCATGGCAGCTGGAAGTCAGTAGAATGAACTGGAGTCAATTAGTTACTCGGTTACTGGAGTAACTTTTCACCTCTGTCAACTGAAAAAGAAAATATTGGATTCACTGTCTATAATAAGGAGAGGCAAGATGATGAAAAGGCAGTATACACCACAAAGAGCTCAGGCAACTATTTTAGATTTTTCTATAAGCCTGCTATTTAACTCACCCCAGAAGATAAGGCTGCTAATTACTGTTTAAATCCACATTTCCCTNCTGGAGTAACTTTTCACCTCTGTCAACTGAAAAAGAAAATATTGGATTCACTGTCTATAATAAGGAGAGGCAAGATGATGAAAAGGCAGTATACACCACAAAGAGCTCAGGCAACTATTTTAGATTTTTCTATAAGCCTGCTATTTAACTCACCCCAGAAGATAAGGCTGCTAATTACTGTTTAAATCCACATTTCCCTGCCTACAACTTTCTCCCCAAAGGCAATAGCAGAGATAAAAAGAAAGGCTTTCCCCCCAAAGCAAAAGTAGTCACATAAAGACTGGCTTTCTGACAGCATTAAGATCCAGCCATATAAGTATTTTTGCAGGTGGGGGTAGAGAACAGGTGCTGTTAAAGATTAATCTTTTGACATCAAGATTTCCATTCTTACCAGTTCAAACAACCTTGCAGACACATGCTTTTGATTGTAGTAATTGATTTAATTCCAGCAAGTGGCAGATGAAAAAAGTGGTAACCCTCTCTCTCACATAGTTCTTCACTGTTCACTGTTCTATTGCGATTTACTGGATTTGGAAAGGTTTCCCTCTCTGTATGTAAGATTGGTGCTTACCAACCTTGCATGTAAATATGTAAGTTTGGTGCTTACCTTTATACCTACACTTTATCTTTTCATGTTAATCAGAATGAAACAAATTGAAATAATCCTCATTGGGGTGTTAAAAGATGCTGCCCGTTCTATAACTATTAGAGCACAAGAATCAGCCTGCATCTGGGGCCGTTGGTAACAAAGCTAGCTTACAACATTTTAGTGCTGACTACCTACAACTGATTAGGAGGATTAATCAGATGTACTCAAAGATAGTAGCAATCAAGCACTTTTCCTCATTCAGAAAACAAATGAGCTACTCCTTCCCTGCGTGCCTAACAATGGACTTGTTTCCATTTTAAATGAAGTTGAAAGCTCCTTAACATCTGCTGTATCCTCTGCAGGGATATCTAAAACCTTTGCTTTGGCAGTGAGAGTCAACCAATTGATTCAGTTTCACATAGCTGTCCCTGTTAGGGGAAAAATGAGGCATAATAGTTCACTAACAAAATTTGATGTTACTGAATAAATTGACTCTGCTGCAACCTATGCTGCTCATCAACCTATGTATCATCATTTACTGTATGGAAGAGACGGGAAATTTCTCTTTACTCATTGATTTGACAGCCCAAGAGCCAAAAAAAAAATCAGCCTTGTAACTCAGGCCTCTCTGATGCATTCAATACTTGCTTACCCTACAGGCATTAGCCTCCTTGTACTGCATCCCACTTAAATGTCAATAGCATCCTGATTTGGCATGAACCCAAACTTATTCAGACTTCTCACAGAACAGAGTTCTTTATTAACCAAGTGTGATTGGACACACAAAGAATCTGTCTCCAGTGCATAAGCTCTCTGTGTACATACAAGCAACAAGTGATAAATCATGATCATAATCATAAAATACAATCATCATATTTCATAAGATACGACACACAGTGATAGTCATAGGATACTAAATAAGCCATCAACATAAATCATAATTGGATACTAAATAAACAAACATAAGATACAAACAACAAAGTTATATTCATAAGAAGCTAAGGAAATAAGAAAAATGAGAAGGATAATGGTAATATAGCCGTACTAAGTGGTTAGATATCCCAGGGCATAAGACAGTGTTGTAGGAGTTAGTTGCTTAGCAGAGTGATGGCACAGGAAAAAAACTGTCCTTGTGTTTAGTTGTTTTGGCGTGCAATGCAATATAGCAGTGATGGCAAACCTTTTAGAGACCGAGTGCCCAAACTGCAACCCAAACCTACTTATGTATCGTCGGATGCCGGGTGGGCGTGGCCCATTGGGTAGGTGTGGTCAATTGGGTGGGCATGGCCCATTGGGTGGGCATGGCTGCGGTGGTAATGGCAGACTGGTTGGGACTAAAAAGTTCAATCAGTCAATTCCAACTTTGCGAGATCTTTTTTTTCCCCGCGAGAAGTTTAAATTGATTGATTGATTGAACTTTTTTTTTTGCACACGGTGGCAGAGGCCTTAAGCAAAAAGGTTTTATAAAACCCAGCTGAAGGTCTAGAACTAGGGCGATGGCACGCATGCCCATAGAGAGGGCTCTGCGTGCCACCTGTGGCACACGTGCCATAGGTTTACCACCACGGCCATATAGCATCATCTTGAGGGAAGAAGTTGAAACAGTTTATGTCCAGGATGTGAGGGATCTGTAGATATTTTCACATCCCTCTTTCTGGCTCATGCAGTATACAGGTCCTCAATGGAGGGCAGGCTGGTTGCAATTATTTTCTGCAGTTCTAACTATCGGTTGAAGTCTGTGTCTGTCTTGTTTGGTTGCTGTGCCAAACTAGACAGTTATAGAGGTGCAAATGACAAACTCAATAATTTCATTGTAGAACTGTATCAGCAGCATACAGTTGTATCAACTGTATCATCACAGGATATAGTAAACTCTCAAAACTCAAAGCACTCATATTCTGCCTGTCAACAAGAAATTAACTCTTTCTCTTTCTCTACTGATTCAGAAACATCCCTAGTGTAAGACCCTCACTTTTTTTCATTTTCCTATGTATTAAAGTTCAAGGCTCCAGAAGAACCCAGTTGCTTTTCAAGGAAGGATTTCACTGACAATCAGAAGACAACATTTAGCTACTTCTAAAGCCCCTTCCACCCTAAATCAAAGTTTGACACAAAGGGTTTCCCCTATTTTTCCAAATAATATCCAGCTAACTCAATTTTTTACCAGAATCACTGTCTTTGCTTTTCTGAAACATTGCTGAATGAGAAAACAGAATTAGAAACCCTGCTTTTATGAGCTATAATTCCCAATTCAACATTCTTTTGTTTCACAAGTCTTGGTTCACCACTGATTTAGTTTTTGTGGTATACAAATCCTTGTCTCTCCCAGGAGTGGCAGTGTCTAGATGAGGGAAATCATACTCTTGAGATTCATATTTCATATTAACACTGAGACCATTTCATTACATTCATTTGAGAACCATCACTCAACTGTGCACTCCAAAAATCTGGTCAAAAGGAGAAATTTAGATTAATAATGTTCAGCTACTCTTTTCAATTGCCCATACTATCATGGAGTGGGATGAGGATGGGATTTTAAGGCCATATAAGGCCCCTAATGATAATCAGTTATATTACTAATATTTGCAAATGCACCTATCTTTTCTTCTTTCTTAATCAGTGAATCTAAGGGCTGTGTTGTAGATTTTAAGGGTCTAGATATGTTGCAGATATTTTACAAATTAGAACTCTAGAATATGTAAACATGAGTGGAACTATCATTACAAACCCTATTCTGTGGAATTTTTATATTGGGCTGGCTGAAAAGCCTGTGATCCTCTTTTCCTAGATTTCATATTAACAATCACTCTGAGAGTGACCATTCTCGAATGGGCTCTTTTTGAAATCTTTTGGTGCTCCTTTCATGGAAACATACTTCATTTCATCTCATGACATCCTCAGGGGCTCAATACATACAAAATGGACAGTTCATGTAAGGATAAACCAACCAAATGGTCTCCACTGAAGCACTTCAACTTTGCACAACCGTACTAGAAGGAATGTCTTCTAACCCTATTTTGTTATATCAGACCTAGCTTATCCAGTTTTTCTAGTCAATTATTTCTACTTGTTCATCTTCTGTTAACAGGCACTGATTTTCCTTTAACCAGCCTCAGTTTGACAG
Organism: Protobothrops mucrosquamatus; assembly: GCF_001527695.2. NCBI lineage: Eukaryota > Metazoa > Chordata > Lepidosauria > Squamata > Viperidae > Protobothrops > Protobothrops mucrosquamatus. The sequence continues at coordinate 838,681 of NW_015386619.1, read as the reverse complement.
CAAATGTCATGCAGCTAAGGAACAAATGACCATCCGCTCTAAGAAATATAAAAATAATCCCCCTTTCTACTCAGTTTAGGATTTATTCAGTTATTAAATACAGTTATTACAGTTAAAGAAGAGACAAATCTTGAAAAAATTGTTATTTGTGCTTATCTACAAACTTCAAGAACATTTTTGGATGAAGATGTGATATAATATGCAAAGACACTGCACTAAGGAAATCCAAACGAGATACCAGACAAGGATACATTGTACCTCCCCTGTTTTTTATTTGTTTGTTTGTATGCCACCTTCATTATATGTATAAGAACCCTGGTGGTGCAGTGGTTAGAATGCAGTATTGCAGATTAACTCTGCCCACAGTCTGGAGTTCAATTCTGATGGGTTCAAAGCTGACTCAGCCTTCCATCCTTCTGGGGTCTGTAAAATGAGAACTCATATTTTGGGAGGCAATATGCTGACATTGTAAACTGCCCAGAGAGTGCTGTAAAGCACTAAAGTTATTACAGCAAACATAGGTAACATTCCTATTTTCATCAGAAAAAACAACCCTATGAGGTAGATTGTGCCAAGAATGACTGGCCCAAAGTTACTCAGTTGGCTTAATGCTAAACACAGTACTGGAACTCTTGATCTCCCTGTTTCTAATCTATTGCTTTAACCAGTATATCAAACTATGGGCTATATGAAGTCTATGGGCCAATCTTAAACAATGTACCACTGATTTACAATCAGATTTCATTAGCCTTTCTGAACCATTCTACACATTTCACCCAGCCAGATACGTCAGTTGCATAACAATCCCTAAAATTAGCAGGATTTTCTCTTTGACTAGATTCAATGCCCTTCCAATAGCAGTCACTGAGGGAAGATACTGGAGCATCTCTTTTGAACAGAGATTGTACCAATCTGGTAGAGCAGTAATTGAAAAACTGGAACATATTATATTGTACTATATGCTAATATTAACCATTCATCACCAAGTATCCTGGTCACACTGATTCCTTCTATCTCAAATTATTACTATCAGATCAATCTGATTCTGCTTCAATGACTAACCAAATACCTTTCCCTGTTTGCATAATATGCCATAATGTCTCTTCTAATATCTCTTAGACATTCTCCATTTTACAGTTCTATTACTCTAATAATTGTTTAATTGGCTTATTCAAATTGCCTAATGCCTTACTACAGTGGTTCTTAATATGTGGCTTGTAGACTCCCTGGGAATCCATGATGTCGTCATATGGCATCCACGAAGGCTTGAAGAAATGTTATTATTTAAATCTTAAGTCTTGATGGTCCTTGGCCATAGTCCATGGCCAAAATATTTAAAGGGGGTCCATGGTGAAGAAAAGGTTGAGATTACTATATTAGTTTTATGCTCAAAATTTTAAAACATATAATTTTAGTTGTGTTGCTATATGATATTATAGCTTGTTTTCTTCTAGTCAGTTTCTGTTCTGTAATACTGTAAGGTAACAGAGTAAAAAAACTCACTCTGAACTCTATTGCTATTTGGTGAGTTAAAATGTGACTGTTTTTCAAAGCAGTTTTGCTGGTCAGTACCTGAAATATAACTTACTGCTTATAATCAGCATTCTGGTGATTGAAAGCTGAAGATGATTTTTTAAAAAAAACTGGAAACATTCTCCTCAAAGCCAAGAGCTCATTCCAGACAGCCACTTTAACATGTATTTTTCCCAACTGTGAGGGAAACTTTGCTCCAACAGCCGTTTTCTAATTTACCTCAGTAATGTAGTCAGCAAGGAAGGCTTAGGGTTTTAATGTGAATAAGGCCTATGGTTGGAGGATTTCTTCCTGGAGGCAAAAGTATTCACCAATCACCATTTCTAAGGTGGACTGCAGCATGGCTGGGGAAGGAGTCAAGTTTTGAAAGAAGGTAAGCTCATGTTTGGAGAAGATGGACATTATTTTCTATTTTCACACTGAATGAAAAAACTACAGGAAGCCTCAGCTATGGGCTATGCATGAGGCAAAGGCAACATCATGAGGACATATTCTTAAAAGAACTATTAGCAAGTTGTTTTTTAGCTGCAGTGGTCTATGGATGATTTTCTGAACTGTTATCAGAAATGAGAATGAGTTCTGTCTTCTTTTGCAGTCTTGGAAAAGCAGAATCCAAGAAATCAGAATTGGCAATTTCTTCAGCAATATTTGGACAATATTTAAACCCTGAAATTTCCTGAATGTATAAGATCATGCTGCTGAATTAGAATATAAATGACTCTATGCCTTTTCATCGATTGGTGTAAATTGTCCTTAAATGCCTTAAGTTGTGATCTGAAAAACTGGAACTTAATTATGCACTGTAGAAACTCAGCAGATCAATAAAAACTAAGACTTTATAGATTTTTATTATAACTTTCATTTCTCTGTTTAATATGTACACATCTAGTGCAGTCAAGCACAACTGAAACCCATTACATTCATTTCCTTATGCTAGTAACAGGGTGTAAATGAATTTTGTGATGAATATCTTATATCAAACGAGAATATGATTTGGTCTCACAATTTTTGTGACTTTTTTAAAAAATCACTGTGAAAGAATGCATGCAGGATGCCAATATAAAGAAATGGTGCCCAGGAAAATCAGATTGGAAAGTTCTGGTAGGTTACATTTAATATTTAAAGGTAGATTCAATTATAACACCAAGCAATAATTTACTTCGAGCAGTATTAGATGAATTTAGATTTTGTAGGTACTGAGCAGTCAAAGTACTGACTTTGTAGGTACTGAGCAGTCAATTTAGATGAGATTCAGCAGAGCTACTTAGTAGTACAGTCACCATTGTTATATGGGGCCACTCTTGAAAACCACCCAGAAGCTGGTCCAAAATTAATAATAATAATAATAATAATAATAATAATAATAATAATAATAATAATAATAAAGTTGGAAGGGACTTTGGAGGTCATCTAGTCCAATGGAAGGGGCAGTAATGGGCAGGCCTCAGTATGCACAAGTAATAGCTTGGCTTTGTGAACTGCAATAGTTGCCAATTTGCTTTGGGTGCAAATCAAGTTACTGTTTGTTACCCATGTTACTTTAGAGTCTGGTTATGTACCTCTCAGCCAATATGATCGGCAGACTGGACTATATCAGATTCCTTCACTTAAGCAATGCCATCTTTCAGGACTCCAGAAATGCATCTTCTCCATCGCAGCACCTACCCTGTGGAACGAAGTTCCCCCCAAGATTTGAATAGCCCTCACCATTCAAGTAACCTGCTGATACTTTGAAGAGCCCCGAAGTCTGAGATGTTTGCAAAGGCCTTTGCTTTGATGAAAGCATTGGAAGCTTACGTGGTTTTCATTTGTTCCCACCTGATTTTGTCATCCTGCCATGTTTATCCTTTGTTTCTTGTTTTTAATGTTTTAAACAATTTGTAAATCATATATGATCCCAGTCATGTTCCTAATAACTGAATCCTATCTGGCACAATTTTATTATGTCAGCTCAAGAGCTGATTGTTGCCAGGTTAGTGGCTAAATAACTGGACCTTTGTTTTTGTCATGAATCAACCCTTTCCTATTAATTCTTGTAGTAAATGTTGCCTCTTTGACACAGTAAAAACAATGATTTCTATTCCAGTTTTTATTTGACTCTAACAGTGGTAGTGAACCCATGACACGTGTGTCACAGGTGACACACCTTTTCATTTTTGGTGACATGTCAAACCTCCAGACTCTCTGAAAGCTGAGCAAGAGGCCTCTGTTCTTGTACAACCTCCAGAGATTCCAAACAATACCTGAGAACAAGAAATGCTTTCTTATTCTTTTTGGAGGCTACAAGGCCATGTAAGAGCATTCTCCAAAGTTTCCAAGCCTTGTGTAACTTGGAACTGCCTCGGATATGCATTTAAAAATATATTTACAATTAGATCTAAGTATTTATTAATGTATTTAACAATCAATTTTAACAAATTAATGTATTACTCTTTATTATGATTTTTTTCTCATTTGTTTGGGGTAATAGATGGGTGGGGATGTATGACATGCCAGCAAAGTCAAGTTAAGCATTTTCTGAATTTTTGACATACCGAGCCCAAAAGATTTGCCATCATTGCCCTCGAAGAAAAGATAACCACATTATTCTCAACTATGCATTTGATAAAGAGGATCTAAGTATATTTAGCTGAAATAATTTCCAGTTTATTCAAATAAAGTACATTTATCCAAGCATGTACATTCAACATAGAACATTTCCAGAAACAGTTACAGTCCATTTTCCATTCACAGTTTTTTAGTGCAAAGCACTAAAAGGCCAAACACATATCTATTCATAAAAGAATATTTTTTATTTATGATCAACATTTTTAGATATATTTTGTACAAAAGGTTTATATGGACACAAGGCAATCCCTTAGAAAGGGAGTCAACCAGTATTTCTTCTGATATTCAGTATCTGGCAATTTGACATAAATCACTAAACATTTTCTAAAATTTTAAAAAAGGGGCACAAACCTGCCAAAAATTCATAATGGAAGGTGTGCTACTGTTTTGCTATAGAACTGATTATAAAATAGACAATAATGAGCAAGCCTCTTATAAACTTTACAAAAAAAAGTCAAGTGCTACCTAAAGTGGTCATTCAACATTTTGTGGGCAAAACAAAAAAATCCTTGCACTATTTTTCTTAGGCAATAATTAACATATTACAAAACAAATGTTTGAATATGAATATACTACCCAAACAAAATCCCAACTACTTTCTTCAAGGAATATTAGTGTAATGTCTTTAGAAGAAATCACTAAAAGAAATCTAAACTCTGGCTATTAAAGTGCTTGTGTGTAATTTTATTTTATTTTTTAAAAAAAGAACAATTAAAATAGGGGAATGTGGGTAGCTTGTAAACCTCCATATGAAAAACTGTTGAATATACTAATCATTCAAAATCACTATAGATTTTGACAATACAATTCAAATTTAATACTCCCAAAATTACTCAACCATGAATTGAATTTAAAGCAAATGCTAGATTACAATTCATTCAAATTATCCTAACAAAACTGCTCATATACATTCATTTATATATATAAAAATATTTTAAGTACATCACAAAGCATTTGCTTAGTAGTATATCACAATGAACATAAAATCTTTTCCATAAAATCAGAATTAAGTAAGGGCCACACCTATGAAGCACATGTTCTAGGTGGCAATTTCATCTAAAAATGTTTGCAAGCTTTCCTTTTAAAATATTCATTTCATTTCTAGCACTCCAGAACTGCATCAAGTAAAACAACTGGTTTTCAATTTTAGGTGTTATTTTTAATGAAGTTTAAGTTTGTTAAAAATGTTGGATAAGATGTTATACTGTTTAAGAGTCAACACATTTAATCTGAAAATAGCTTATTCTCATAGTACTATTCTAGATTTTAGTGGTTCTAATTTCAAATATTATCACATTATTTGAGCTAAGGAGAAATACATATATAATATAACCTGTAATCAATTTTAAAGGTTTTTTTGTTTATTAGTAGGCAGCATATAAGCCTACCACATAGAAGTCAGGCTAACTTTCTCTGATAAGCTGGTTATTTATTTGGGTAAAAATTGAGGAAGCATTCAACTGATACCCATAATTCTTTGATCCAGTAGAAACGTTTATCTGCAGGATAGGAAGGGGCACCTTTACTAACAGTTCTGTGTTCTCTTTGTGTCACTTCCCTCACTGGCTGAAGAGTCCCCCTCTAAATATGGGGAAAAGGGAAAAGCTATATGATCAAAGTCTAGATCATCACTAGTTTAGAGACTCTTTTTTTATTTTATAAAGCAAAAACAAAACAAAACAAAAACTAACCAATCTATCCAGACAACTTTCAACCAACCTGAAAATAGCTTTCAAATACCTAGGTTTGTATTACATAATTTTTAATATTAATACCAGAATCCACAAGTAATTTAATTTTATGAAGTTACCTTCAATTAAAGGAGCCTTTGCACCTGTTTACTGAGATATACTCACATTTCTCTTAGAAATGAAACAACTTTTGTCTGTCATAGGAATTTAAAAATGCTATTCTATCCTTAACTGCTGGTTGCCCAAGATTTTTCAATTAAAGCAAGGTAATTTGTATATGTTCCATATTTTCATTACATAAAATAAAATAGGCTATCTGATACCCCTACCCAGTCGAAATTAATTCTATAAAAAAAATTAAAATTCCAGAAACAAATAACCAAGTACCAAAAAACATTCCTCAAATAAAATAAGATTTTTTTGAGTGACTATCTTTTCCTAATACAAAAGGAATGGCGATTTAAATACAAAAGTATTAACTCTAGGGCTTAAGAGTTATATACCATTATTTTAAAAAATACAAATATATTTTCCAAATTCTATGCCAAAAATGTTTCCTAATGTATCAAACCAACATACTTGGGCAACATCACATTCATAGATCTTCAGTTCATATATTCTTGCTGTGACTGGTCAGTACCAATGAAGTGCAAAATTAATTTTAAAATCATTTGGAATTATGGAACTATTAACTAAATATTATGCAAATACTAATACATAATATTAAACTTTGAAGAAACATATGTGTATTAACTTAACCTGCTTTAGGTTCACTGTCATGAAAAAAAAATCTTAAACTCTTTTTTTAATGAATGCAATAGTCTTTTACCTTCTGGAGCATTAGATCTATTAAAAAAGTAATTGCTCTCTAAGTACCAATGGAAAATTTAGGCATGTATTTAAGAAGGCACTAGTATTTTTCAACAGACAAGAGCTTTAGATCTTGTACTTCTGCCTTTGGTTTTGTTGTCTTCTTCAGGTGAATGTGACACATTTGCTTTATGAGTCTTCTTGTGATGTTCTAAGAAAGTCTTTTTGGCAAATGCTTTTCCACATTTATTGCATCTGTGCAGAGAAAAGTTTTTTGTGACTTTCACTTCAATGCCAACATCAGTTCCTTCATATTTTTTATTTGGCGAGTTAGAGGTAATGTCTTGTTTTGAACCATTCTGTTTACCTTCTTCCCTCTGAGGGCCTCTTTTTGCCACCTTTTTTAGAATGCAGTCAATAGGTTTTTTTATTGCTCGGATTTCTAAACTTGCAGTTATCTTACCAAGGTAACGTGAAGACTTTTTATGTACTACACTTATGTGTCTTATCACATCACGCTTTCGGCGTGTTTCATAAGTGCAGAGGGGACACCTATAGAACTTAACATATATATTATTTCCATCTGTGTGCAACTCAATGTGCTTTGTTAAGTTTTGTTTAGAAGTAAATTGGCGTTTACAGAGCTTACAGTAAAGCTTTTTAAAATCAAAGCCAACTGACAGCCTTGGCTTCCGGGGCTTTTTGAGACCACTTGCGAGAGACTGATTATTTGACTTTGAGTTCTGACAGCTCTGCCTAACTTTTTTTTTTTTAGCTGGAGTTACATTCCTTTTTCCAGTGGATGATATGCCTTTTCTTTCAGTGGGTGTTTTCTTTTTTTCACTGGATACTGCATTCTTTCTCTCAGTGGATGATGCATGTTTTCTTTCATTTGCATTGTTTATTCCCTTTACTTCATTCTGCAAAGAACTGCAGCTGGAAGGCATAGATTCTGCAGATTCTGCGGGTTCAATTTTCACTTTTACTTCTGCATTAGGCTTTCTCTCTCTTTTAGGATTCTTAGTAGAAAGAGTTATCTTGTGAACAATGTGCATATGCCTTTTAAGCATTACCTGGGAACTATATTTCCTCTTACACAAGAGGCATTTGCAAGTAGTTAAATTGTACTCAGCTTTTGAAGACTTTTGTTTTTGTGTTTTAGCAGTCTTTGCAGAGCTTTTATCCAAGGATAAAGGCTGTCCAGGTTTTGTAGCTATATCAGGAGTTATAGAATCCCTTCTTAGTCCTCTATGAACTTCATCAAAATGCCTTCTTACATTGGCTTTTGTAGCAAATGATTTAATACACAAAGGACAACTTTTACCCAAAGTTACCAAAACATTCTTATTGCGACCCCTTCCAGATGTCTGATTTGGCCGTTTTTTAATTTGAATAAATTTCTTTAGTTCTTCCATCTTTTTTTTATGGACTTTCCTAATATGACGGCGTACACTGCGTCTGGAATGAAATTCTTTTTTACACAGGGAACAAATTAATTGATGTCCAGACTCAGAATTATTATCACATTCTAATTCAGGTTTTGAGCATTGGGCAGATTCCTCTGGAGTTGGTATTATCTTGTCAACAACTAAGGGAGGAGTCTCTTCAGTTTTTGTTTCTGAAGCATCTGACACTGGTTTAGGAGGTTCTGTTGCATGTTCTGGTGTTTCTACAGAAGCTTGGTCAGGAACAGTGTTTGTATCAGAGTTCTCCACTGAGCTATCTGCCTTTGAAACATACTGAAACACAGCATTCTGATTTGTTTCTATAGGTTCCAAACGTATTGTATAATCTTGCTTGTTCACTCTTGGATACATAGCTTCTAGGAGATCAGTTATGGCTTGACTCTGTTTATCATTTATATCAGGAGAGTCTAAAATAAAATTAGACAATATTACAACTATCACTAAAAGTGTTTTTTTTAAAATAATATAACAGTAAAAGTACATTAAGACAACATTATAAGAGAGAAAGACAGCACCATAAATACTCTTCTATAGACATTCAAATCAACTAACATTCAATCTTTTCTGTTCTGGAAACATTAGCCACCCTTTTGTTCAGAAAGGAAATGGGAATGGATAGCTCAAAATCCAGTCACACACACAGTATCTCACAGAACACTTATATGTAGTGTGCAACCACAGGTGTGTTTCTTTTAAGATAAATAAAATTAAAGTAAGTACCTGTCAATTTATTTGCTCATATTTTTAACATTACTTTTGCTTCTTTCCACACTATAGAAACTCCTGTAAGAGATATCTTCTATTCATAATATACAGTACAGATATAGTATAGATACAAGAAATTCTATTTTTTAAAAGGTATGTATGCATGCTTTATTGAAAAAAAGCTACATTTTAACAATCATTATCTTTAAAAGCATTATCACACTATAACTTTAAAATCTAAGGAAGAAAATTTAGAGAAGAGAAACTTACTGTCATCCATCCGAAGGCTTGGTGGACAATAGTATTTTTTATGAGTTATTAAATTTGGTAGCCCTCTGAAGAGACTGCGGCAGAATTTGCATTCAAAAATGGTATCCACATCTTTTAGCAAAATATGCTTGAGTTGTTTAGTTCCTAAACAAATCATTAAAAACTTTTAGCAGGACAGAATATTCAGAATACTGTTCACTTGGACAAGTGCTTTAATTGATGTTATCCAAAGGATAAAAATAATTACTTTATCTAGCCATCAAAAACAGTAGGATTCAAATGAATTGTGTGGTAATATTTCATCCACGCAAAAAAACCACTTTACCTGAAAATAGTTAGGTTGCTTCAACAATGTGCTTAGAAAATATCTGATTTGCATGCTACATGCTTACCAGGTATAATTTAACTGGCAGATGCATGCTCCTATCTATGAGTTTCAAGAATGCATTTTTTCTTCTTCATGCCAGTTTAGGCTATACAAATATTCTGACATTTATATACAATCTCTTTCTTTTTCTCTCTCCTTCCTTCCTTCCTTCCTTCCTTCCTTCCTTCCTTCCTTCCTTCCTTCCTTCCTTCCTTCCATCCATCCATCCATCCATCTATCCATCCATGGCTGCCTCTCTAACAGCTATGAGTGTGGGTAGCATACAAAGTGATATATTGAAATGCCATCATGAAATGTATGGAATACATTTTTGTTTAACACAGTTAGGCCTGCCACCTGTTGTTTTGCTAGTTTTATTAGTTTATATATAATTAAAAACCTTGTGCTATTTCAAGAGCCACAAGTAATCTTTTACAGTAGTTTAGAATCATTTAAAAGAAAGTTTTTTTGAAAAATATTATTACTATTATTAACATATTTATTATTAACATAATAAAAACTACACTTAAATAGCAATATAAAATCATTAAAAGCACGCTGATCTTGGAGTGTTGTACTATAACTGCCTAGATGAATAATTATGTCTTCAATATAAATCATACCGTTTCTTGAAAGAAGCCAGATTGGAAGATATTTGATCTATTTTAGAGAGAGTCTTCTATAATTGGGGTGCTTCATGTTTTGATTCACTCATCTCACTTCATTATAGGTGGATATGTTCTCCACCAACTGCAACTTCCAGACAAACTGAAGGATAAGCCCATTAAGTGTATTGTAGCAATTCAACTAAGGATGCCTCAGTCAAGCTACAGTCATAGTAGGAACACCAGATTGAACATATCATAGGTCTTACTTGTCACTTAGAATACCTATGCTTGATATGACATATAATATACTGAAACAAAAGCTACAAGCTGCATGCCTCTGAGGGCTACAAAATGCTTCAAGTTCAAACCACCTGAGTTGCAAGAAAAAGCTGCCTTGAGTTCAAAATGCTTTGTTTTCAATATGCAAGAAGTGAACTGCTTCTATCATCTTGGAAATGTTTCAAGCTTGAAACACATTCAAAATAACTGAGCAGCCTATTCTAAATCAACAATTATATAGATAAGAGATTGTGTACATAAAAAAACAAAGGTTATAAATTGGGAAAATATTTTGAGTGATAGATCAAAAGAGACAATTTTAAAATAATCTACAGTAGTGGTCAAAATTGTGGAAACCTTTTGGGAAAAGTGTACAGTAGAAATGCCACCTTTGGTTAAGTTTCCACCATTTTTTCTTCTAATTTCTTTATAACTATAGCCTTGTTCACTTAATAATACTATTTTACATCGCTTTCTGGGCAACCAGTCAACTCTTTGCACCATTACTTTAATTTTATTACATTTTACACGCTCACTAAATGAAAGGGAAAAAAACCCCAACCAACTTGATAGCAATCACATAAAACACTGACAAATGTCCTCCTCTCAGCTTCAATACATGACATCAATAACTGAATCCTACTGTGATCTGATTGGCTCATTGCCAAAACAAAATGACAGCTGATTGGCTCTCAAAACACTCATGCTCATTGGCTACAATCAGATGAAGGAAAGCTACCTGATATCAACCTAAGCAAGTTGTGCTTCCTTTTTCTGGTTATTTGGCTATAACTTTTCATAGAATACAGTACAGATAATTGAACAAACTATGTTGCATTACATTCTTGATTAAATTATCTTTCCATTGATATATAATGTTATAGTACTACTCCCCCCAAAAAGGTGTGTTATTAGCCATTAAACCTCAAAAATACACTTTTCCCAAAAGGTTTCCACAATTTTGGCCACTACTGTAAATGCAATATTCATTATAGTCATCATAGTCATATTAACATGTAGTGAATATATACTAAAATATACTAAAATCCATGTAGATTTATAAGACAGCTCTGTGATGTTTTCATAATTTCAAATGAATATAAAGCATAGATAGGTATGTTTAAGACTCCTAAAACAAAAATATATCTTAACATCTTGAAAGAAAGGAGTCTATTTTACAATATATAAGGAACTACAGATATCAGAAACACAGGAGGAAGAAATAAATTAACAATAAAATAAAATAAAAGCTAACAATAACTATGGATAGGAATCCTGGGAATAAAAAGAAAAAAAGTAAGCAGAGTCATAAAAAAGAAAACAATGTTTAAAGCTGTTAGAATTTTGTTAACTAGTAATACAATGACACATTTTAGGCCTGCAATTAATTAAACCTGTACCATATATACAGATACAATTCATGGACTTCAATGAAAAGGATTAGAAACATTTTGAAATACAGTTAAATTATCCAACTTGTTTGTCTGTTCAAAGCTGTGGCCTCTCTGGTAAGACTGAACTGTATATGGATGATTAAACTTCTAGTAGAATGTACCCTTAGAAAAACTGAAATTCAGTTTTAAAAATAAAACAGGATCTTTTGTATAAAGTTATTTAACATGATATGTGTATTCAAATTTATTTACATAAAATGGAATTCGAAGTTTTGCTTTTATTATTGCTATTACTATAGAACTTGTAACCTCCAAAGTAATTCCTATACCCTCTAGTATCTCCAAATTTAATTAGTTAGTTGGTTGGTTAGTTTATATTTCATATTTCATATTTCTTAACTACCGATCCGCCTCAGAAAAACATTAAATGTTATGAAAACATTAAATGGGAAGTCTGTCTTAATGAAGATTAAAAGTTAAATTAAGTTAAATTTACTCCTCACACTACTTTTTTTTAAAGTCTAGATATGCTACTCAGAAATCAAGTATCTCCTCAGGCTAACTAAGGCTGCACATGGTAAACTGAATTAATCATGAAAATATAAAAAAAAATTAAAAGAAACAAAAGAAGCATACCTGATCGAAAACATTCAATAATTTGCTGGATTCCAGATTTTGATGTATGAAAAGGCTGCTGTAATAAAGGCGGATCTCCAGGTTCCAGCACACGTACTATAAAATATTGAAAATATACAATGGAAATGTTAATTAATTGAATTACTACATGAATGGTGGCATACACTGCAGTCTGAAAACCACCAGTAATAACTAATTTCTAATCTCCAACTTTAGTTTTTGTTTGTGCTTCATGCCTTTGTTTTTGAGGAACAGCAAGTGTACATTTTGTTAATTAAATAATCTATTTTGTTAACATATAACACAGAAATTCCAAAAAAGACACATGTATACAAATAGGTACATATTGTACTTCTAGGGCACACAATTCATCAAAGGAAACATATAATTAGCTCTTGTTTTACTAAAATGTATGATTAATCAATTAAAAATTTTTTAACCTGGCCAAAACTTTCTAGCATACTCTACGGTTGATATAAATGGTTTTCTTGCAAAATAGTGTAAATTATTGTTGTTGTTGTTGTTGTTGTAATAATGGTTTTAATAATGGTTTTCTTGCAAAATTACAACAGCAACAATAATTTAGACTATTTTGCAAGAAAACTATTTATGTCAACTGTAGAGTATGCTAGAAAGTTTTTGCCAGGTTAAAAAAGTGTAAATTGATCAATCATATGTTTTAGTAAAACAATTCTACAATAATTGGCACATTGATTTACTACAAATAAATTCATTCCTTTAGTTTTAAATTACACCTGTATTATGTAAAACACCTCTGCAGTATAAAATACCTCTTATAACTCCTAATATGAACCCTGTGTAGAAGATTTAAACAAAATATTGTTTAGCTGATGTATCGATTCCTGTACTTCTTTGATCTCTCTTGACCACAGTATCCTTCTGAGCTGGTCCTGCCAGTTGGGAACTGGGGGCACCGTTTTATGGCTAGTTCCAGTCAGTAATGGTTGAGAGGACCGATCACTCCTTGTCCCTCCTTTATAGGCTACAGGTTTTAATCTCTCACCTCCTTTTCAATATCCCCATGAAACCACTGGGTGAGGTCATATGCAGTTTGGGGTTTGGTATCTTCCATATGCTGATGTTATCCAATTATATCTTTTGCCTCTGGGCCAGCCAAGTGAGGTACTTATGGCTAGGTTTAGATGGGGAAGAACATTCTCTGATTTAAAACCATGTAGTTATGGTCTTGATGTTGGTAATACATAAAAACAGATATAAAATATATAATGGGTAGAATGTTGCCTTAGAATATACAATGTCATTTAATGAATTCATCAATTCTTGGAACAGTATACAAGGTGTATAATATTTAAATTATAATATTTATTACAATTTAAATGTTTGAATTTGTTGCAATTTTCTTCTTAACTCTTCCTGACTCATTTGATATGTGACCTTTGAATGTTCCTAAGTAATATTTTCTCTGAAAATTAATAAAAGCACATTGGAATTTGAATATGGGGTCTGACATTTGGTATGCTCTGTTTATAACTCATCAGCAATACGGTTATTCAATGCTTCAAATATGATTCTCATAATATTTCAGAATGTATTACAATACTTCATATGTAAGGACATGGATGTAACACATCCCTGCATTTCCTTTAAGCTGCTGTCTTTCTTAGGAGCATGTGTTAAGCCTAGCCCGAGAACAATGTAACACAATCCAGCCAAAGTCCAGGGTTTTGTTTCTTACATTATATAGATAGAATCTTGCCAGAGCAAATCTATTTTACCCTGGGAGAGGCTATCCTAAATCTCTCTCTCTTTCCACAATCCAGTTTTGAACTATGTTGTCTCTTGTCTAGCCCCTTCCTTGGAATGTGCTTCCTTGTCCCTTCAAAGACACATTCCATCATATCATGTGATTGATGCAGAGAGATATTATGTGGACCTGGGAGAAAGTGTAGAGAGGTCCTACATCTGTTTCCTCAAATGCTTCAAAGCACCTTTTTAAAAATTAATATAAAGTCTTTCATTGCCTATTCAGCCATAAAACTGACCAAAATCAAGAACTTTTCTCTCAGGTATATAGGTATTTACTTGGGAGAAAGCTCGCTGAAAACAATGACACAATTTCTTCAGTAAGCATGAATAGATTGGCAATAGCTATATTTATAAAAATTATTCCACAGATTCTCAAATTGAATGGAGCATATACCCTATCATCAAGAGTGTGCATGTGTGAATGTGTGTTCATACAACATGCATACACACATACACACAAACCTCCTTCTTTAGCTTCAACAAAAATTGTTTCTAAAATATATACATATATACTAAATAAGAATGATAAAGGTATACAGTTATTTTAGACTGAAAATCATTTTATGTTTTATTATATTTAAGTACATAAAATACTGTTACATACTTATACATCAAGCTATTTATTTACAAAAACTGTTCCATATGTATTGGAATGCTAGTCAGTTTGGTCTAGTGCAGGGGTAGGCAAACTTGGATCTTTTATGACTCGTGGACTTCAACTCCCAAAATGCCTGAGCCAGCCGTGCTGGCTCAGGAATTCTGGGAGTTGAAGTCCACGAGTCATAAAACAGCCAAGGTTGCCTACCTCTGGTCTAGTGGTTAAGGCATCAAGTTAGAAAGCAGAAGACTGTGCATTCTAATCCCATATGAGCCATGGAAGCCAGCTGGGTGATGTGGGCCAGTCAGTCTTTCTCACCCCAACTTATCTCACAGGGTTGTTGTTGTGGGAAAATTGTAAGAGGAAGGGGTATTGGATATGTTTGCCACCTTGAGGTATTTGTTAAAATAATAAAGGCATGATATAAATAAATAAATAAATAAATAAAATAAACTACACATTTTGCTTATTGTCAAGTCCAGACCCATAAACATGCTATATCTAAACAATTTCATGTAACATTAAAATAATTTACTCAAGCATCTCACAGAAAATAAAACTTAGTATGTGAAGAATATCTACAAAATTTCAAAAGTGGAAGCTTTACCTGGTTCACAGCATCCATGGTGGTAGTCAGTCTGACAGTACTTGTCTCTAAGAGGCATTTTCTACATCAATGACTTCCTTTCCTTCTACATTCAGTAGCTTGTTTCTGATAAAATAAGCCAATATTAATTGTTTTACATGGTAATTTATCAAACCAATGATCTGAAAAGTCAGTAGTGAATATGTGACACAATTTAAGACATGCAAAAATAAATTCAAGCTGTGATTGTGTGTGTGCAGAAATACCCACCCACACATCCACCCACACATTTTAGTGCATCAAGAAGATACCCTTAAAGAGTTATACCTTATATAAGTGTTACAATTAGAAGTTTGATATAATCACCTATTATTGTATCAATTTGCCTCTGAATCAAATTTTATAACACAACTTGTCACTCTTGATTCAAATTAAATGAGTCTAATTTATGCCCTTATAGCCCCCTTCCTTTTATCTCAGATCTGCCTGTCATTTTCAAACCTAGTTAACTTACTGATGGAGCCAATGACAGCATTCAAATGGCAATAGACAACCACAGAAAAAAGAAAATTATCTTTCCAATTAGATAGGCAACCTGCAGTCCAGATTATGTGTGGTCTTGGTCTATTTTCATGACCCTCAAGCTAATTATAAAGACTTTTTGCTATTGATCAATTCAGACTTTTGATATTGTCCAATAATGCTATCTGAAGTGAGATACTGTAAGGTGCAATAGGAAGAGAAGAAATGGGTGGTATCATCTGTTCTGGCTATGCCATCCTTGCTTCAATCTCATCCATCATTTTCATGTATAATGCACGTCTAAATAGATTATACCTACAACATGTTTATCGCCTTGATCTGCACTACTAGCATATGTATTTTCAATGAGAACTGATACTGATTAAAACACTTTATCTGAATGCAAAATCACAGAACAGACGACGAATATCAAAATAATATTTATTTGGATGCATGCATAAAGTTGTTTCCTATGTCATCAGGTATGAATACTTTTCCATTATTCCTGTGCTTTTCAATTCAACTTTGATAGAAGCAAAAGTTCAGAAATAAATTCCACCTTAACTATTTTATATAGAAAACAGGTTTATTCACTTGTAGGTTTTTATAAATCAATACTTTATTACGAGCCTAGATTCTATATATTATCCAACAATATCATATTACTAGTTGTAGCAATATTGTGTCATTCATTTCCTTTGTATCACCCACACATATGAATTTACATATACCTTGTTGTACAAAGCTAGGCTACGTTAATTCCAGCACCACTGCCATGCAGTGATTGCTATATTAGATTGAGACTAGGAATATCCAGGCAGTTAAGTTTCCACTTGGACACCAAATTTGTTGGGTATCTCCTAGTATGTTGCTACGAGATCCAGATATACTATATATACAGTAAAATAACCAAAAACTTCACTCCCAAATGATCCTCTATTACAATAAACTACAAGAATTCCTTCAGAAATAACTAAGTCAGTCATACTATAGTACTGTAATATACGGAGATTGTACACTTTCTGTTCAATATGTAAGCATTTTCAGAAATTATACACTCATTCTAAATTTCCTATGCTTTCCATATTTTTATATCTGTTTTTGTAGGACTGAGCTACTTCAGTGACAGGTAGTTTCTATCCATCCAATTTGGTCAGGCAAGCTGGACATATTGTGGGTCTTGAGAGCTTAGGAATGTCAGCGGGCAGGAACAAACCACAGCTTATCATATAGGAATCCAAAGGATTTCTGAATGTAACTGTTAACACCTAAAAGCTTATGAGTCATGTCTATCTACAAAGCATATTAGCCTGATCCACATAAAACTTTATGTTTTAAAGGTATTATTTAACATGAATTTTAATTAAAAGTGTTTATATTAAAAGCAAGCTCAAGTGCACAATCCTCTATTTACATAACTGGGAAAAGGATAATTAGGATTTGTAAATCTACAATTTACAGTCTAAATTTGTCTTTAAAAAATATTTGTTTTATTAAATACATCATAAAACTAAAGGGTTGCTTGCTTAACTACCGACAACAGAAAACTATTTAATTATCAGAGTCATTGAGATGGGTGGCTATAGAAACTGAATAACTATATATCGAAGTGCAATTATGGCACACAGTTTTCAAGCCATATCATTCACAACTCTCTATATTATCTATATTAATATCATAAGAAAAGTACTTTAGTTAATAGTGTACCTATTTTATCTTCTTTATAGCAAAATATTATCTAGCAGCCTCCCTCTGCAGAATGAGTGGTTCCTACTGTTTTTTACAGACAACAGAGTATAATTGACCATGTGCAGAATATCTTTAGTATCTGAAAAGGCTCTAATGCTGGGAAAGGTAAAAAGGAAGAGAAGAAAAGGGCAACCAGCAGCAAGATGGATAAACTCAGCAGTGATGAGTATACCAAGAGATGATCCGAGAGATTATTTTAGGGACAAATCATCATGCAGAAAACCTATGTGATCACTAAGGGTTGACAACAACTTGATGGCGTATAATCCATCATTCCTCACACACCCACTTCACTTCAACCTATATGGACTGACACAAAGATCCAGAACCTAAGCCAATTCTTCCAGAACTGAGTGTCCAACTAAAACAAGATTTAAAAGAAGATATGGAAATGTACACAACCCTCCTACCTCTTTAGCCCTTTCTTAGCATTGTCCCTGGAAAAAAAGCATCATCGGATCCAACACCAAGCCCACCTCCACCATTACGGCTTAAGCCCCTAACACCTTTCCTTCTTGCCACACAACTACAGTCAACCCGGAGACCGGGCGCCTTCGCCCATCCCCTCACCCCAGGGGCCAGGGGTTGTCCCTTCGGGCCACCTGTCACTTAACCAGCCAGTCTCTTTACGAAGCAGCAGCGGGGCTGGCTTTCTCGCTCTCCAACTCTTTCTCGCTCTCCAACACACAGGACGCGCACCAAGTATCAGCTCCCAGCCTTCGGGGAGTCCAGACGTGGAGGCTGTGGAGAAGAGGGCTGGCTACAAAAGTTCCAGCGGCAACCGCACCTACCGGGGTTCCTGGAAGACGGGCAGCCCCCAGCCCCAGCCGGAGGAGGAGGAGGAGGAGGAGAAAGGCGGCGTTTAGCCCATCAAGCGCACCCTGCTCGGCGGCGGCGGCGGCTCTCGGGACGGGATGGCAGTGCGCGCGGAAGGCAAGCCGGAGGGCGAGCTCCCCAGGCAGCGGCAGGTGACAGCGGGCGCCGCCGACCGAGTTCTCTCAGGGGCAGCCGCGCCGACCCTGCCTCCGCCGAGGAGGAGGGGGAAAGGGAAGCGCTCCCGCAGCGTCCCGGCTGAAAGTTACCGTCGCCTGTCCCGCCCAAGCGGCCGCGCGACGCGACCCCGGAGCCGGATGGGCGCAAGGGCAGGAAGTGACTGCGGCCGCGGCAGGCCTGGGGCAGCGCAGCACGCATGCGCCGCACCCGGCTTCTCTGGCTCGCGCTCTCACACAAACGCACGCACACACATACACACACACCCCTTCTCGGGTCTGGGGCCACCTCCCGGCTCACATTCTCTCCCGCTACCCCCGGCAGAGCCAATCCCGCAAGGGCAGCTGGGCAGGTTTTATTCCTGCGCGAGGAGCCGAAAACTGAGGGGCAAAAAAAAAGAGATAGAGAAAACAAAAAAGGGGGGAGTGCGCGCGCACACCACTTGCCTCTTCCACGTGCGCTTCAGCCAATCGAAATGGAGTAGCGCGCGATGGCAGTCTGCTGGGGGTGCCGCGGCCCCTCTAGTTCTTGGGTGGACTTCTTTCCGAGGAGTGGGAAAGCTGCCGCGTGACTAGTTTTGGGGCAGAGCGCGCGCGCAGCCCACAGGAGCGGTGCGCCTCTGGCTTGCGCGATACCCGGAGCCAGAAACTACCTGTCCACAGACCTTGCCTTGTGCCAACTCGGCTCGGCTCACAGACCTTACCTTATGCCAACTCTGCTTGAATAAACAGTCTATAATAGTGTTATAGGACTCAGCCCCGCGTGCTTTTGCTGTCGCTTCTAAGCTCCGGTTTAGAAAGCGCTGCGAAGGAGTGAATGGAGGACTCCGCTCGCTCTCCACTCATTCAGGCTAATGCCTCGAGGCCTGCCGCGTTCTCGCTTACGGTTCGGGACGATGGGGATGTATGGTGGAGCACTTGACCCACAATCCAGTTTATAATCCCATTGCGGGAGTTTAGGACGGGACGCGAAATGACACGTGAACGCTTTTCAGAAGCGAAACAAAGCAGCAGAAAGTTCCTCCGCTCGGTCCGCTCAACGCGTTTTGCTGGAAAGGGGAGTGGCAGCTGTCATATCGCTGCTTTCGCAGCCCGGAGTACTTGTAGTCACACGGGCTTGAGTGGAAATTGCCGGATTTGAGCATTGGACGGCGGCAGTTCCAAAAATATTGTTTGTGCAGCGTGCCAGACTCCCGTCGATTCTTCCTGAATGCTTTGGTTTGCTCTTATCTTATTGCTGTTGGGCTTCATTGGCCGTTCTTTGTGCAATCTTCCTGCGTAGCAAAGATAGTGATGTGCTCACACTGTTGTCTCGCAGAGGGATTGGTTGTGGTGAGAAGTATTGCATCACTGCAGGTGTTTAAAGTACCATATGCTGGATCCTAAACGCGGTGGAAATAATGTCTGCGCCCATTTACGACCGCAAAGATAAAGGGGATCACTGATGAAATCTGGAGATAGACAAGAATGCAGTGGGATAATCAGGAAGATAGGAAGCAGAGCTTCACTCGCACTGCATGGAAATCGAATGGCTTTGTAAGATAAGTACAGTATATGTGTGTGTGAGGTTTTCGCGGGTGTTTGTATGTAGGTCTTTGGTTATTCGGGTTTTCTCCCGCGTAAAATTGGAAATGTCTTGGCCACGTTTCGACGAAGTCCCATTCGTCATCTTCAGGCTGGTGTCTTCAGCTTCGTGCTTCTAGGAGTATAAGTATATACATATAAGATATATAGTAATTTTATGCTTTGCAAAACTTCTGAAGTACTGTAGAATCATCGAAATAAAATATTCTCTGTGTTTACCTTGACAATAAGGCAAGAGGAAGCATTTTTATTCTGTTTATTCAGATGACTTGCTTCATCAGAATATGGTTAAAACCACAGAATGTACAGAAGATAACTGAATGAAATACTCTTGCAATGTCTTTTTCTCTTTGGTAGGAAAGGGAGTAACTCTTCCAAGTTAAAGCGATTGGAAATGGCAGCTTCCCTACTGCTGGGTTGTACATTGCTTCTTATTAGGAAGTAGGTAAAGGGCATTTAGTAGCCTAAAAACAAAAAAAGTCGCATTGTACTTCCATGATACTTCGAGCTTTTTGGATGAACTTGTCTATTCAGCATAGTTTTCTTATGCTCTAGATTAGAAACATTTCCATGTCCTTAGCATTGATTCCTACAGTATATCATGCCTGAAATGTTTAAAATAGGGGAGTTGTTACGGAAGATTGCCCTCTTTCTTCCTCAATTTTTATTCTATATAGAACTTTAACTTCAACAGAGCCTATTTGCTTATTACTGTTTTCATGGAGAATCTGATTTTGGTGGTTGAAATATTAAAATAGGTACTCTATATATTATTGATTAAATTTATTCACAATTATTCAGGAATACAGAACCTAGTAGAATTTGCCTCATAAGAATTGTCTTGAGATTTCAGACGTGAATCTAAGTGACAGTAATTGAAACCTATGAAATTTAAGGATAGGCTTAAGAGTTTGTGTCCTGCCAGATGCACAATTCTAAGTCTGCTTAGTTTGTGGGAGTTCTAGAGCCAGCAATATCTAAAGGGCAATACGTTAGGGAAGATTGTGCCAGAGTGTGACTTCAGGAACATATTTTGTTGTGGAAAAAACCCAGAAATAAATATAAAAACAAGCAACTTTTGCGTATTGCAAACTATTACAGAAAGCTAACTCTTTGATTTTTCCAACAGAATACCAATGAAAGGCAGAATAAAGGATGGGGGTGAGTGAATAGATTACTGTAAAAAATATCAAACTGACTAAATTCCATGTAAATGAATCAGCATCATTCTCATCTTTCACTTATCTAATGATCATATGCAGAGCTGTTGGAATATATATTACATAAAATACATAGTTGGGCTCTGCATGCTGCTTTTCCATTTATTACAGTGTACATTAGGATATAGAAGCCAAGTCCTGGCAGGATTTGCAGTGTGAGTTGGATTTTAATCCTTTCTTCCTATAAATTATAGAAAACCTCTTTCCAAACAAGGTAGATCTAGAGTGTGAAGCTATAAATCATTCCTTGCCCCCCCAACCATCCCCATGCAGGTTACTATAAAAGGGTAGATGATTATGTTTCTCTTGTTTTTCATTTTGGTAATTTAGGTGGGTAGAGGCAAAATGCTAAACAAAGTGTTAAAAAAATCATATGATTTGTTCTACATAGAGAATGATATCACATTGTGGCACCCATTAACATTCCAGTAACATTACTCACCAGAGGAACCACATGACCAGTTTTATCATTTGTGGGACTCCTCAGATGTGGGTACCACATATTATTTTATGGAGTTCAAACTCTCTACTCAGTTCATGGCCCTTCATACATATAAATGGATATATGGAATGTATTGTCAGACATAGAATGACATAGAACAATCCAGCCAAAGTTTAGTTATTTCTTTACACATAACAGACAGAATCTTACCTGATTAAATGCTTTCTATCTTAGCCTAAAGAGATAATAGGGATTATAGGGAATAAAGTGATATCTTTATTCTCTTCCTCAGTCTCTTATCCAGCTCTTATTTTACCTTGTCCCCCCCCCCCCCCAGAATGTGCTCTCTTCTTCCTGGGAAACTTCTGCTTCCCTTTAGCATCTTCTCTGTGGGCACCATCTCTTTCTTACATGCATTAGTTTTAGGAACTATCCAGATCTTGCCCCCCCCCCCCACAAGCCAGTATGTGGGCCATGCCATTAAACAATATTTGTATCTCTCTATTCTTGAAGCTTATTGAAAGGTGGAGTATATCATTCAGGTTGCATTATTAGAGCCACAAATGATTGCTGTGGCTTTTTTGAAATAATTTTAACCTTATGGTAAAAATTTATCTGCTCATTTAAGTTCAAAGGTCCATATAAAAGTATGTTTATTGGATTGCAGCTTTATTATCTTACAGATTGAAGGAAAAATAAAACTTAGCTCTTAGTGTGTTTTAGCATTTGTTGCCTTCCATTGAATGGGAATCTATATACCGTACTTATACTTTCCTTCTCAATGTGAGATTCTTCCACTTGCTTTGGAAAATAACATGCATCATTCTTGGTTATATTTTCTGGGAATTGGAGCTGAGCATCGGGAAGGATTCAGTTTGAGAAATGCTGCTGTAATGGCAATGCAAATCAAAATTAAAACAAAAAAGTCAGAGCAATTACAACTTGCAATAATTATAGAAGAACTACTTATCTTTTTTTTTACTCATCTTCTATTGAAGTTTATTATACCATTAAACTTTATTGGAAAAGAATAAAAATAGTTATGAGCTTTTCCTACTTTAGTAAATATTTAATAAGTAAAGCTTTACTGCAATCTTAGGCTTGGCAGTTTCACATAACTAATATTCCAGATGAATCTTATTGGTATCAGAGGACAGGTTTCCATATTAGATAGTAGGAATGCAATTTCCCTACATTTATTCAATAATCACCCACAAATGTTTCAAGTATTATCTATATAGCATAAAAAAATGAACTTCTTTGTGGATATGGCACAATGGCTAGTGGTATCCAGAATCTTTCCTAAAATTGCGAATCCTTCTAACTTTAATGCGACACATAGATTATGAATGGGGTGTGTGTGTGTGTGTATCCATGAGTATAATGTACAAATATAAATAAGTATAAATGTAAGTATTAATTATAGAAATTATACCTCAAGAGTAATCTTAGTACCTGAAACTAAATTGTACGTAATGCTGTGTATTAATTTTATTTTTTAAAATATGTTTTATTAATTTTTTTAAGAGTATCACCTTAATATTTGGTAAACAGCGTGTTTATATTTATTTATTTATTTATATTTAAAAACAATAACAATTAATTTCTATAATTCCATAATCGACACAGTAGCTTTCCTTGACTTTCTCTTCTTTCAATAATATTCTCTTTTATCAACCTTAAATTAGTACATTTCTTAGTATTTTGATAGATAACAATTGAATATAAATTTTTTTCTAGTATTTCTACAAGTAACAACTATATCAATATAAAGCTTCTTTTCTAATTGATCATCTTAATTACTTTGTCATAAATCCGGTTTATTTAGATTTGTTTTCCTCGCAATGTTCAAAACATTCTTACCAGTTAAGATTTTCTCAGAGTTAATTACATTTAAGTATTTAAATCTTTTTCCTCATACAAGCCATCCCAACAATTTTACATTTCTCATATCTTAAAACAAAAAGAAAAAAAAAGAAAAGAAGAAGGAAATAATATACTACTTGAGAAACTTGACCCTCTTAAGCTAAAATACATTTATATCCAATTTTTTTCTATTCTTTTTAACCATATTCAAACAAATGTTTAATCTTTAAATATTCCATCTAATAAATCCAATCATCTAATCTTTTAAATCTATTCAAAACATTCTTGTCAATTGAAATTTTCTCAAAATCAATTACACTTAAGTATTTAAAACATTTCCCTCATATGAATCATCCCAACATTTATATATTTCTTATATCATAAAAAAATACTATGTTACTTGAGGGGCCCATCCCTCTTAAACTAAAATTCATTTATATCCATAATTTTTCTATTTCTTTAACCATATTCAAACAGGTATTTAATCTTTAGATATTCCACCTGATAAATCCCATCATCTAATTTCTTAATTCTAACTTTAGCCTCTTTTTTTGCCAAATATCTTGCCTAATCACTATGCTCCATTGGACCAGAAGGTCTTCCCATAGTCTTGTAGATGTTGTTGTAGATACAAGAGACAAGTCAAGATGTTTTTGTAGGAATGTTTCATCTCTTCGTATTCATTGAAAATCTTTTTCTTTCCTTCTCTCTTAATTTCTCTTATCATTTTTTTGTCTCTCAAGTTCTCATAGTTCTCCTGACAGCTCTATAATCCATTTGGTCGAATCTTTTTTTCTTGTCCTCGGACTAATTTTGCAATCTTGAAGCGTAGGTTATCTTTTCCATGTCCAATATTTCCTGCAAGTTTTTTTCCACCTGGGTTAAGTCATAATTCCTTCCATTGTTGGGTTCCATCTTTAAATCTCTTTCCTCTAGTTTATGTTCAGTTGTCTGCTTTTTTATCATTCTTTTTTTATTTTCTGAGAGTTATTGTGATGTTAAATTGAAGAGGTGTTCATTTATATTTTCAAAGTTGTTTTTAATTTTCACATGGTTTGAAGTCATTGTCATTTGTATTAGTTGCAACATAGCATACATTTCCTCCTGGAAAATATTTGTTTTTTCTTGATATTTTCATGATAGCCCAAAAACAAAGTTTTCCTTTTTCTGCAAACAGCTTTAGAGTCACAGTTCAATAAGTATTTATAATCCAGGAATATCAGTTTTTTCCCCTAAGGTTTATAATTCTTGCTTTGTAGATAACCCAAAATATTTTCTTTTCTTTGTTGCAACTGTTTTCTATTTAGTTAAAACATTGAAGGTCACAAAAATAGATTATCTTTTTCTGGGCTTTCTGCCAATTCCTATATCATAGCAATTACAATTGTATATTTGCATCCACCACTAGATGTTAGCACCAGTTCATTTTTCAGTTTTCAAAACAAGCAATTACTTTCTTCTGTTTTTATCAATAATCTTTTGAAAAGATAAGCTTAACTAATTCCACCAATTTCAAATTTATCCAGATTTAAGTCTTATATTCATTTCATTTCAATGTATTTCTGTCCCCCATAAAAGTTTAATTCGCCGCTTCCGTCTGTGGGAGGGTGGAGCAAAAGTCCCCCTTCTTCTCACTTTCAGAGGATTTTTGCTTCTTGGGTTTTTTTCCCCAGGAAATCAATTATGAAGTAGAAGAGAGAGAATCAGTATTCTTACCCAGTTCCAAACACGTTGTTTACGATCAGCCTTAAATTAGTGCTTTTTGGCTTCGGCTGCTTGTAGCTTGGGCTAGACTCTGGAGTGAAGCTAGCCTTTCTTCTGCTGGTTTCTGGAGGGCTTTCCCCGGGATGACCAGATTGACCGCCATCTCTCCATGATCAGCGGGGCACCCCTCCTTCTTTGTCGCCTCTCCAGGGCGAGTTTAGTCCCATTTAGGGCCCTTAAACAGAAACAATTGGCCGTAGAGTGCAGAGCCCTGCGATCCCTCTTCTGCTGTGCTACTGCGCAAAACCGGAAGCCCCCCAGTGTATTAATTTTAATAAAGTATCAAATGTAATCATCTCAGTTCACTTTTTGGAGTATGGCAGAGTACAGACATACTACCCACAGTTCTATTATAGGACATAATTTTATTTATGCAAAGCTCTTGTGCCTTTGTTTAATAGAAACAAAGTAGAAATAGTGCCCCAACTCATCAGGTTTTATAATATTCTGTCAATGCTGTATTATTTTTGTGCTATCTTCAATATTTTTGAATTTTTTAAAATTCATTTCAACTTCCAGGGAAGCAATAGTGAACTGAAGACGACTTCACTTTTAGCAGAGCCAACAGCCATGGCAGAAAGTGGAGCTGGTGAATGAATCAGTTCCCCAAACCTCTCTCTGGATTAAGGAGAGGGCTTGGGATCGTCTAAAGTGCTCCTTACAGATTCTCTTTGTGATGAGATCAGAAAAGAACGGTCTCCAGTGGGTTTAAGAGCTTTGGAAGCTGGGAGATTCAGATTTGTCCAAGCAGCAGCTCAAAGCTTTCAAAAGAATGATTTTTTAAAAAATTAATTACATGTCATTTATTTAAATACTGTATCTAGGGGCAATTTTACTGTTGCTTTTTTCAGTATATCAGTGTGCTATTTTGGAAGGAATCCTAATGACAGATGGTGAATGTTTGCTATTTTGTAACTGTAGCTCCTCTCTTGGTGTTCAGCTTTTATAAAAGTTTCTGTTCAGTAAATTCATATCATGTCATCAGGCAATCCAGAGGGAAATCCATGAATCAAGAGTGCAAAACAAATTGTCTATTAAAATATTTAATAGTCATATAGCATCTTCATACAAATCCATTACTATTCAATTGTTTTATGCCAATGTTGGGAATAAACTACAGCTCAATGCTTCTGTAAAAGTTTTGAATACCACATCATTCTTTTTGATTCCTGAAGCATGACTTATTTATTTAAAAAATTTCCCTACAAGTTTATAAAATAATTTTTAAAAAG